>NC_052146.1:308375013-308481525 GCF_902713615.1 Scyliorhinus canicula
GAACCCCGATCCCGAGGGTAACACCCAGATCCCGACGGGGATACCCCGATCCCGAGGGAGACACCCCGATCCCGAGGGAGACAGCCTGATCCCATGGGGGGCACCCCGATCCCGAGGGGGACACCCCGATCCCAAGGGAGACACCCCGATCCCGAGGGGGACACCCCGATCCCGAGGGTGTCACCCCGATAATAAGGGAAACACTCCGATCCAGAAGGGAACACCCCGATACCGAGGGGGGCACCCCAGTCCCGAGGGAGACACCCTGATCCCAATCCCAAGGGGGACTCCCGATCCCGAGGGATACACCCCGATCCCGAGGGAGAGACCCCCCCTAATGTCTCGCTCCCCCACCACCCATGTTGTCCAAGCCTTGTTAGTAAATACCTGCACCATTCGTGCCCACGTGACATTCGCCTGAGTGGGCGGAGCATCGCAGATGGGGTGGAGCATCGCAGAGGGGGCAGAGCATCACGGAGGGGGCAGGACGTTACGGAGGGGGTGGAGCATCGCAGAGGGGGTGGAGCATCGCAGAGGGGGCGGAGCATCGCAGAGGGGGCGGAGCATCGCAGAGGGGATAGAGCATCACGGAGGGGGCGGAGCATCACGGAGGGGTGGAGCATCGCAGAGGGGGCGGAGCATCACGGAGGGGGCGGAGCATCACGGAGGAGGTGGAGCATCGCGGAGGGGTGGAGCTTCGCAGAGGGGTGGAGCATCACGGAGGGGGCAGAGCATCGCGGAGGGGGCAGAGCATCACGGAGGGTGCAGGGCATCGCGGAGTGGGCAGGGCATCGCGGAGGGGGTGGAGCATCGCAGAGGGGGCGGAGCATCGCAGAAGGGGTGGAGCATCGCGGAGGGGGTGGAGCATCGCGGAGGGGGGTGGAGCATCACGGAGGGGGGTGGAGCGTCGCAGAGTGGGTGGAGCATCGCGGAGGGGGGTGGAGCATCACGGAGGGGGTGGAGCATCGCGGAGGGGTGGAGCATCACGGCGGGGTGGAGCATCACGGAGGGGGTGGAGCGTCGCTGAGTGGGTGGAGCATCACAGAGGGGGTGGAGCATCGCGGAGGGGGGTGGAGCATCGCGGAGGGGGGTGGAGCATCGCGGAGGGGGGTGGAGCATCGCGGAGGGGTGGAGCATCGCAGAGGGGGCGGAGCATCGCGGAGGTGTGGAGCATCGCAGAGGGGGGGGAGCATCGCAGAGAGGGGGGAGCATCGCGGAGGGGTGGAGCATCGCAGAGGGGGCGGAGCATCGCAGAGAGGGTGGAGCATCGCGGAGGGGTGGAGCATCACAGAGGGGGCGGAGCATCGTGGAGGGGTGGAGCATCGCAGAGGGGGTGGAGCATCACAGAGGGGGTGGAGCATCGCAGAGGGTGTGGAGCATCGCGGAGGGGCAGAGCATCGCGGAGGGGGCGGAGCATCACGGAGGGGTGGAGCATCGCGGAGGGGGTGGAGCATCGCGGAGGGGTGGAGCATCGCAGAGGGGGTGGAGCATCGCAGAGGGGGTGGAGCATCACATAGGGGGTGGGGCATCGCGGAGGGGGCAGAGCATCGCGGAGGGGGCAGAGCATCGCGGTGGGCACCGATCGCGGGCAGCGGGCCCGATGCCCGCGCACTATTTGTCCTTCCGCCGCCCCGCAGTATCCATTCGCGGGGCGGCTGAGGGGCATCCCGGCCCGCGCATGCGTGGGTTTCGCGCAAATACGCGATGACGTCATCCGCGCATGCGCGGGTTGGAGTCTTCCAATCCGCGCATGCGCGGCTGACGTCATATGACGCGTCAGCCGGCGCTAACTCCGGCAAGCGGGCTTAACGAAATTCGTTAAGCCCGTGATGCCGGAGCTTACGGCGTCGGGCTGCTAGCCCCCACCGGGGACCAGAATCGGTTCCCGGTCGGGAAGGGGGGGGGGGCTGGAATCAAACCCGCCCGGATTTGACGCCAGCCTTACGATTTCTCCCGTTTTGGGAGAATCGCGCCCACAGCCTTTACAAAATAAACGGCCGGAGAATTGCCCAGTCCTGGCCGCGCATGTGTACGGGGACGACCTGCAGCAGTCATGCCGTACAAGGCACCGGACCCGACCTGCCAGATAATGGCCTCCTGGACACGCCCGTTGGCGTTGGCAATGGAGAATCACGGCAAAACAATTTGGAACCATCTGGTCTGAGGTAACTTTGGGTGTTTGAGAAAGACATCGGAGAGATTGTTTATATCACAAACCAATGGTAAAAACCATAGGATCGCTGTGAATCTAGAAGCTGAATTTCCAGACAATGCGGAATAGATAGATAGAGGGGATTGTGGAGTTGGTGAAACTTCAGTGTGTTGAGTGGGACAGTGAGCTGCTCCCTCCCACCCCAGTTAGTCCTGTTTGTGACCAGTTCACACCTGGAGGTCTTGCTGAGACTGTAGGGAGCAGTGACCCCCTGTGGACAGTTAGTGTATCGCAGTGGCTGCCTGTTTGTTTAATGAGGCTCCGTCAAAAAATAATTTCCTGGTCAGCATCGAACAGCAGCTGTTGCTGTGATTGGTTACATTTCATTATAAATACTGGGAGAGTTACAGTAACCAGAACTGATCCAGCTTCTCAGCGACTGGGACAGGACAGGACAGACAGTTACTGAACAGTTACTGAACAGCGCAGAGGTGAGTACTTCACACACTGAGAGAAAATAGGAAGAGTTAAAGAGCAGAAAGTGGCATTGAGCAGTTGCTGCTGCCTGTGTGAGGTTGTGTCGCTGAGAGGGGCAGAGTGACTTTTATTTACAATCAGATTGAGGAATGTGGACAATGCAGTTTGTGATGTTCACTCTCGGGGAGAAACATCTGGGTGGAATTTGATGCCTTCACCCCCCCCTCCCCCACCACCCCCGCCCCCCGCCCGCCCCCTCCCCAAACCCGTACCCCAGCCCCCTCTCCCAGCCCCGGACCCCCCCAGCCCCCTCCCCCAGCCCCCTCTCCCAGCCCCGGACCCCCAGCCACCTCTACCAGCCCCGGATCCCCCACCCCTTCTCCCAGCCCCCTCTCCCAGTCCCGGACCACCCCCATCTCTCCCATCCCCGCCCCCGCCCCCTCTCCCAGCCCCAGAACACCCACCCCACAGCCCCCTCTCCCAGCACCGGACCCCCCCCCCCCACCCCCCCCCCCCCCCCCCCCCCCCCCCCAGCCCCCTTCTCCCGGCCCCCCCCCAGCCCCCTCTCCCAGCCAGCCCCCTCTCCCAGCCCCGCCCCCCCAGCCCCTGACCACCCCCTCTCCCGGACCCCCGCCCCCTCTCCCAGCCCCGGAACACCCCCCCAGTCCCCTCTCCCAGCTCCAGACCCCCCCCCCCCCCACACCCAGCTCCCTCCCCCCAGCCCCCTCTCCCAGCCCCGGACCCCCCTCTCCCAGCCCCGGTTACCCTTCCACCCCGCCTCCTCTCCCAGCCCCGGACCCCCCCCCGCCCCCTCTCCCAGCCCCGGACACCCCCCGCCCGCCCTCTGTCCCAGCCCCAGACCCCCCCCCCCCCCCCCCCCCCGTCTGCCCTCTCTCCCCATTGGACAGCAGCAGGAAGGGAGAATCCCGCTGCAGCGATGGCGCGCTGGCGAGAAGCTGGCGCTTGGGGAGGTGGAAGGTCCATTTCAGGCTCACAGCGGGATTAACCAGTGATAGGCTCACCACCCGGTGATGCCTCAGCAATCTGGCTCAGCTTTGTCTGCAGCCTTCCTGCAGCTTTCCCTGGTTGAATAGCCTGTGAGGGACCCAGATCGAGATGGGGGTGGAGATAAGCTGCTCCCCTGCCTTTGATGTTGAAAGCACCCCCCCCCACCCCCCAAACAGTGTCCATCCTGTGTCCACACGCCGTCGGGAAAACTGTGGTCTTTTATGCCAGGGAAACTGGCGTCAAAAGGCCACGGATTCCTCGTTTTGCTGGGGCTAGCAGGCAGCTGTTGTATAGCTTGCAGCTCTAGCTGCCAATATGGCCCCCGCACTTGCGGGTAAGCGTCCGCGCATGCGCCCGGCGGCAGCCTCCAGTGCCCAGCTCCGGGGACTGTCTTGCTCCCAATATACCTTTTATATTTTGGAAAAAACTCTTACCGTATCTTTGTGTATATTACTAGCTAGCTTGCACTCATATTTCAACTTCTACCCCTTTTCATTTTTAGTTGTCCTCTGCTCGCTTTTAAAGGTTTCCCAATCTTCTGGCTTGTCACTAATCCTCGCCACTTTGTATGCTTTTTCTTTTGCTTTCATGCTGCCCTTGACATCCCTCATCAGGCATGGATGCCTTGTCCTCCCCTTAGCATGTTTCCTCCTCCTTGGGAATGAATTTCTGTTGTGCCTCCTGAATAACTCCCAAAACCTCCTGCCATTGCTGTTCCACTGTCTTCCCTGCTGGGCTCCTTTTCCAATCAACTCTGGCCAGCTCCTCCCTCATGTCTTTGTAGTTACAATTAAATAAGGGTAATATCGTTACATCTGATTGCAGCTTCTCCCTCTCAAACTGCCGGGTAAATTCCATCATATTGTGCTCACTGCTCCCTAAGGGTTCCTTCACCTTCAGTTCCCTAATCAAGTCTGCCGCATTACACATCACCAAATCCAGAATTGCCTGTTCCTTTGTAGGCTCTGTCACAAGCTGCTCCAAAAAACCATCTCTTTGACATTCCACAAATTCCTTTTCTTTGGATCCACTACCAACCTGATTTTTCCAGTCCACCTGCATATTGAAGTCCCCCATGATTATTGTAATATTGCCTTAACTTAACTTAACTTAAGGGTTATGTCATGGCAGGAGATCCCAGACCCATGTCATGCTCCTCCTGTGCGATGTGGGAGCTCAGGGACACGTCCACTGTCCCTGGCTCCTTCACGTGCAAGAGGTGTGTTCAGCTGCAGCTCCTGTTAGACCGCTAGACGGCTCTGAGCTGCGGATGGACTCACTTTGGAGCATCCGCGATGCTGAGGATGTCATGGATAGCACGTTTAGCGAGTTGGTCACACCGCAGATAAAGAGTACTGAGGGAGCTAGGAAATGACAGATCAGACAGAGGAAGAGCAGGAAGGCAGTGCAGGGGTCCCCTGCGGTCATCTCCCTGCAAAACAGAAATACCGTTTTGGTTACTGTTGCGGGAGATGGCTCACCAGGGGAAGGCAGAACAGCCAGGTTCAGGGCACCATGGCTGGCTCTGCTGCACAGGAGGACAGGAAGAAGAATGGCAGGGCTATAGTGATAGGAGACTGAATGGTAAGGGGAATAGACAGGTGTTTCTGCGGACGCATACGAGACTCCAGGATGGTATGTTGACTCCCTAGTGCAAGGGTCAAGGATATCTCGGAGCTGCTGCAGGACATTCTGGAGGGGGGGGGGGGGAGGGTGAACCGCCAGCTGTTGTGGTGCATATAGGCACCAATAATATAGGTAGAAAATGTGATGAGGTCCTACAAGCTGAATTTAGGTAGTTAGGAGTTAAACTAAAAATGGGATCTCAAAGGTAGTAATCTCAGAATTGCTACCAGCGCCACGAGCAAGTGAGAGTAGGAATGTCAGGATAGATAGGATGAATACGTGGCTCGAGAGAGATGGAGGGATTCAAATTGGCGGGACAATGGAACTGGTTCTGGGGGAGGTGGGACAAGTACAAACCAGACGATCTGCATCTGGGCAGGACTGGAACCAATGTCCGAGGGGGAGTGTTTGCTAGCACTGTTGGAGAGGGTATAAACTAATGCGGCAGGGGGATGGGAACCAATGCAGGAAGTCAGAGGGAAGTAAAATGGGGACAGAAACAAAAGGCAGTAAGGGCGAAAGTGAAAGGCAGAGAAACTAAGATCAAAAAGGGCCACAGTACAGAGTGCAGAGACTGTGGAGAACTCAGTGAATGGGTCCAGTAAGGCGAAGAGAAATAAAACACAGGGAGAATGTACAAATCATGACCGGACAGATGGTCTGAGAAAGCTGGGCAGAGAGCAAGGGAAGTCTAGATTAAACTGCATTTACTTAATTGCAAGAGGCCTAACGGGCAAGGCAGGTGAACTCCGGGCACGGACAGGTACATGGGACTGGGATATTATAGCTGTTACTGAAACATGGCTAAAGGAGGGGCAGGACTGGCAGCTCAATGTTCCGGGGTACAGATGCTATAGGAAAGATAGAACAGGAGAAAGGAGAGGGGGAGATGTGTTTTTGATTAGGGACAGTATCACGGCTGTACGGAGTGAGGATATATCCGAGGGTTCACCCACTGAGTCTATATGGGTAGAACTGAAAAATAAGAAGGGTGAGATAACTTTGATGGGATTGTACGATATGTCCCCAAATAGTCAGCGGGAAATTGAGGAGCAAGTATGTAAGGATATTACAGATAGCTGCAAGAAAAGTAGATGGTAATAGTTGGGGACTTTAACTTTCCCAACATTAACTGGGACAGCCATAGCATTAGGGGCCTGGATGGAGAGAAATTTGCTGAGTGTATTCAGGAGGAATTCCTTATTCAGTATGTGGATGGCCCAACCAGAGAGGGGGCAAAACCTGGCCTCCTCTTGGGGAATAAGGAAAGGCAGGTGACAGAAGTGTTAGTGAGGGATCACTTTGGAACCAGTGACCATAATTCCATTAGTTTTCAGATAGCTATGGAGAATGATCGTTATGGCCCAAAAGTAAAAATTCTAAATTGAGGCAAGGCCAGTTTTAATAATATTTGACAGGAACGTTCAAAAGTTGATTGGGGGAGCCTGTTGGTGGGCAAAGGGACGGCTGGTAAGTGGGAGGCTTTCAAAAGTGTGTCACCCAGGGTTCAGGGTAAGCACATTCCTTTTAGAGTGAAGGGAAAGGCTGGTAGAAGTAGGGAACCCTGGATGACTCAGGATATTGAGGCCCTGGTCAAAACGAAAGAGGCATTTGACATGCATAGGAAGCTGAGTTTAATAATCAGCATCATCTTTATTAGTGCCCCAAGTCGGCTTACATTAACACTGCAGTGAAGTTACTGTGAAAGGCTCCTTGTCGCCACATTCCGGCGCCTGTTCAGGTACACAGAGGGAGAATTCAGAATGTCCAAATTTTCGGGGTCAAAATTTCAAGGTGAGAGGGGAAAGTTTAAGGGAGGTGTGCGTGGAAAGTTTTTTATGCAGAAGGTGGTGGGTGCCTGGAACACTTTGCCAGCAGAGGTGGTAGAGGCGGGCACGATAGCATCATTTAAGATGCATCTGGACAGATATATGAACAGGCGGGGAACAGAGAGAAGTAGATCCTTGGAAAATAGGCAACAGGCTGGGAGGGCCGAAGGGCCTGTTCCTGTGCTGTAATTTTCTTTGTTCTTTGTTCTATCTAATAGCACGTCTTTCGGGACTTGTGGGAGGAAACCGGAGCACCCGGAGGAAACCCGCACAGACGCAGGGAGAACGTGCAGACTCCACACAGACAGTGACCCAAGCTGGGAATCGAACCTGGGACCCTGGTGCTACGAAGCCACAGTGCTAACCACTGTGCTGCCTTGCTGCCCATCAAGTGGACCTCTTGGAGAGTAGAGAGGTTGTCAGAGTAGAGGTAAGAGAGAAAGGAGGAAAAAAGTGGGAATGAGATTGCTTTGGCTGATAAGGCAAAGGAGAAACAAAAGAGCATCTACAAATACATTGAATCGGGGAAAGACCTACTCACTTAATGTTTAGGAGTTGGGGGAGTTATAGAACAAAGAGATCTCGGAGTACACGTTCATAGGTCCTTGAAAGGGGGGTCACAGGTGGACAGGGTTGTGAATAAGGCACTCGGCATGGTTGGTTTTAATGGTCAGAATATTGACCATAGGAGTTGGGACTTCTTGTTGAAGTTGTACAAGATATTAGTATGGCCACACTTGGAACACTGTGTATAGTTCTGGTCACCGTGATATTAAACTAGAAAGAGTGCAGAAAAGATTTACGAGGATGCTACCAGGACTTGGTGGTCTGAGTTATAAGCAGGCAGAATAGACTGGGACGTTTTTCCCTGGAGGGTAGGAGACTTAGGGGTGATTTTATAGTTGGGCTGAAGGGCCTGTTTTCTTGCTGTAAACTTCGATGACACTATGACGCTCATTAATTCCTGAATTGAGGGTGTCGCTGGCTAGACCAACATTTACTGCCCATACCGAGTTCGTCCTCAGAAGGTGGTGGTGGTGCTGAGCTGGCTTGAACCCCTGACTCCCAGTAAACTTGTCAAGCATGTTCTGAGGATTTACAATTTAACAGAACACCCCACTCCAAGGTACAGCACGGGGTTAGATACAGAGAAAAGCTCCCTCTAAACTGTCCCCATTAAGCACTCCCAGGACAGGTACAGCACGGGGTTAGATACAGAGAAAAGCTCCCTCTACTCTGCCCCATCAAACACTCCCAGGACAGGAACAGCACGGGTTTAGATACAGAGTAAAGCTCCCTCTACACTGTCGCCATCAAACACTCCCAGGACAGGTACAGCACGGGGTTAGATACAGAGTAAAGCTCCCTCTACACTGCCCCCATCAAACACTCCCAGGACAGGAACAGCACAGGGTTACATACAGATTAAAGCTCCCTCAACACTGTCGCCATCAAACACTCACAGGAGAGGTACAGCACGGGTTAGATACTGAGTAAAGCTCCCTCTACACTGTCCACATCAAACACTTCCAGGACAGATTCCGCACGGGGTTATATACAGATTAAAGCTCCCTCTACACTGTCCCCATCAAACATTCCCAGGGCAGGTAGAGCACAGGGTTAGAAACCGAGTAATGCTCCCTTTACACTGTTCCCATCAAACACTCCAGAACAGGTACAGCACGGGGTTAGACACAGAGTACAGCTCCCTCTACACTGTCCCCATCAAACACTCCCAGGACCGGTAGGGAACGGCGTTAGATACAGTAAAGCTCTCTCGCTACACTGTCCCCAGCAAACACTCCCAGGACAGGTAGAGCACGGCGTTAGAAACAGTAAAGCTCTCTCGCTACACTGTCCCCAGCAAACACCAGGACAGGTACAGCATGAGGTCTGGTACTTCCCGTACCAGCCTCCCCGGACAGGCGCCGGAATGTGGCGACTAGGGGCTTTTCACAGTAACTTCATTGAAGCCTATTCGTGACAATAAGCGATTTTCATTTCATTTCATTTTCAAACAAACAGTCAAACCAGGGGCTGGTTTTGCTCACCAGGCTTAATCGCTGGCTTTTAAAGCAGGCCGGCAGCACGGTTCGATTCCCGTACCAGCCTCCCCGGACAGGTGCTGGAATGTGGCGACTGGGGGCTTTTCACAGTAACTTCATTGAAGCCTACTCGTGACAATAAGCGATTTTTGTTTTCATTCTCAGGGCAGGTACAGCACAGGGTTAGATACAGAGTCAAGCTCCCTCTCCACTGTCCCCATCAAACACTCCCAGGACAGGTACAGCACGGGGTTAGATACAGAGTAAAGAACCCTCTACACTGTCCCAATCAAACACCCCCAGGACAGGAACAACACGGGGTTAGATACAGAGGAAAGCTCCCTCTACACTGTCCCCATCAAACACTCCAGAACAGGTACCACACGGGGTTAGATACAGATTAAAGCTCCCCTACACTGTCCCCATCAAACATTATCAGGGCAGGTACAGTACAGGGTTAGATACAGAGAAATGCTCCCTCTACACTGTCCCCATCAAACACTCCCAGGACAGGTACAGCACGGGGTTAGATACAGAGGAAAGCTCCCTCTACTCTGTCCCCATCAAACACTCCCAGGACAGGTACAGCATGGGGTTAGATACAGAATAAAGCTCCCTCTACACTGTCCCCATCAAGCACTCCAGAGCAGGTACAGCACAGCGTTAGATACAGAGTACAGCTCCCTCTGCACTGTCCCCATCAAACACTCCCAGGACAGGTACAGCACGGGGTTAGATACAGAGTAAAGCTCCCGCTAGACTGTCCCCATCAAACATTCCCAGGACAGGTACAGCACAGCGTTAGATACAGAGTAAAGCTCCCTCTACACTGTCCCCATCAAACACTCCCAGGACAGGTACAGCACGGGGTTAGATACAGAGTAAAGCTCCCGCTAGACTGTCCCCATCAAACATTCCCAGGACAGGTACAGCACAGCGTTAGATACAGAGTACAGCTCCCTCTACACTGTCCACATCAAACACTCACAGGATCGGTAGAGAACGGCGTTAGATACAGAGTAATGCTCCCTCTCCACTGTCCCCATCAAACACTCCCAGGACAGGTACAGCACAGGGTTAGATACAGAGGAAAGCTCCCTCTACACTGTCCCCATCAAACACTCCAGAACAGGTACCACACGGGGTTAGATACAGATTAAAGCTCCCCTACACTGTCCCCATCAAACATTATCAGGGCAGGTACAGTACAGGGTTAGATACAGAGAAATGCTCCCTCTACACTGTCCCCATCAAACACTCCCAGGACAGGTACAGCACGGGGTTAGATACAGAGGAAAGCTCCCTCTACTCTGTCCCCATCAAACACTCCCAGGACAGGTACAGCATGGGGTTAGATACAGAATAAAGCTCCCTCTACACTGTCCCCATCAAGCACTCCAGAGCAGGTACAGCACAGCGTTAGATACAGAGTACAGCTCCCTCTGCACTGTCCCCATCAAACACTCCCAGGACAGGTACAGCACGGGGTTAGATACAGAGTAAAGCTCCCGCTAGACTGTCCCCATCAAACATTCCCAGGACAGGTACAGCACAGCGTTAGATACAGAGTAAAGCTCCCTCTACACTGTCCCCATCAAACACTCCCAGGACAGGTACAGCACGGGGTTAGATACAGAGTAAAGCTCCCGCTAGACTGTCCCCATCAAACATTCCCAGGACAGGTACAGCACAGCGTTAGATACAGAGTACAGCTCCCTCTACACTGTCCACATCAAACACTCCCAGGACCGGTAGAGAACGGCGTTAGAAACAGTAAGGCTCTCTCGCTACACTGTCCCCAGCAAACACTCCCAGGACAGGTACAGCATGAGGTCAGAGACTGGGTAATGTTCCCCTACACTGTCCCCATCAAACATTCCCAGGGCAGGTACAGCACAGGGTTAGATACAGAGTACAGCTCCCTCTACACTGTCCACATCAAACACTCCCAGGACCGGTAGAGAACGGCGTTAGAAACAGTAAGGCTCTCTCGCTACACTGTCCGCAGCAAACACTCCCAGGACAGGTACAGCATGAGGTCAGATACAGGGTAATGCTCCCTCTACACTGTCCCCATCAAAAACTCTAGAACAGGGACAGCACGGGGTTAGATACAGACTAAAGCTCCCTCTACACTGTCCTCATCAAACACTCCCAGGACAGGTCCAGCATGGGGTTAGATACAGAGTAAAGCTCCCTCTACACTGTCCCCAGCAAACACTCCCAGGACAGGTACAGCACGGTGTTAGATACAGGGTAAAGCTCCCTCTACACTGTCCCCATCAAACACTCCCAGGACAGGGACAGCACGGGGTTAGATACAGAGTAAAGCTCCCTCTACACTGTCCATATCAAACACTCCCAGGACAGGTACTGCACAGCGTTAGATACAGAGTACAGCTCCCTCTACACTGTCCCCATCAAACACTCCCAGGACAGGGACAGCACTGGGTTAGATACAGAGTAAAGCTCCCTCTACACTGTCCATATCAAACACTCCCAGGACAGGTACTGCACAGCGTTAGATACAGAGTACAGCTCCCTCTACACTGTCCTCATCAAACACCCCCAGGACCGGTAGAGAACGGCGTTAGATACAGGGTAAAGCTCCCTCCACACTGTCCATATCAACACTCCCAGGACCGGTACAGCACGGGTTTAGATAGAGAGTAATGCTCCCTCTGCACTGTCCCCATCAAACACTCCCGGGACAGGTACAGCATGGGGTTAGATACAGAGTAAAGCTCCCGCTGGACTGCCCCCATCAAACACTCCCAGGGCAGGTACAGCACAGGGTTAGAAACAGAGTAATGCTCCCTCTACACTGTCCCCATCAAACAATCCAGAACAGGTACAGCACGGGGTTAGATACAGAGTAAAGCTCCCTCTACACTGTCTCCATAAAACAATCCAGAACAGGGACAGCACGGGGTTAGATACAGAGTAAAGCTCCCTCCACACTGTCCATATCAAACACTCCCAGGACAGGTATGGCACAGCGTTAGATACAGAGTAAATCTCCCTCTTCACTGTCCACATCAAACACTCCCAGGACAGGTACAGCACGGGATCCATACAGAGTAAATCTCCCTCTAAACTTTCCCCATCAAACACTCCCAGGACAGGTACAGCACGGGGTTAGATACAGAGTAAAGCTCCCTCTACACTGTCCCCATCAAACACTCCCAGGACAGGTACAGCACAGGGTTAGATACAGAGTACAGCTCCCTCTACACTGTCCCCATCAAACACTCCCAGGACAGGTACAGCACGGGGTTAGATACAGAGTAAAGCTCCCTCTACACTGTCCCCATCAAACACTCCCAGGACACGTACAGCACGGGGTTAGATACAGAGTAAAGCTCCCTCTACACTGTCCCCATCAAACACTCCCAGGACAGGTACAGCACAGGGTTAGATACAGAGTAAAGCTCCCTCTACACTGTCCCCATCAAACACTCCCAGGACAGGTACAGCACGGGGTTAGATACAGAGTAAAGCTCCCTCTACACTGTCCTCATCAAACACTCCCAGGACAGGTACAGCACAGGGTTAGATACAGAGTAAAGCTCCCTCTACACTGTCCCCATCAAACACTCCCAGGACAGGTACAGCACGGGGTTAGATACAGAGTAAAGCGCCCTCTACACTGTCCCCATCAAACAAACATTCAAACCAGGGGCTGGTTTAGCTCACTGGGCTAAATCGCTGGCTTTTAAAGCAGGCCAGCAGCACGGTTCCCGTACCAGCCTCCCCGGACAGGTGCCGGAATGTGACGACTAGGGGCTTTTCACAGTAACTTCATTGAAGCCTACTCATGACAATAAGCGATTTTGGTTTTCATTCCCAGGTCAGGTACAGCACAGGGTTAGATACAGAGTAATGCTCCCTCTCCACTGTCCCCATCAAACACTCCCAGGACAGATACAGCACGGTGTTAGATACAGAGTAAAGCTCCCTCTTCACTGACCCCATCAAACACTCCCAGGACAGGTACAGCACGGGGTTAGATACAGAGTAAAGCTCCCTCTGCACTGACCCATCAAACACTCCCAGGACAGGTACAGCACGGGGTTAGATACAGAGTAAAGCTCCCTCTACACTGTCCCCATCAAACACTCCCAGAATATGGACATCATGGGGTTAGATACAGAGTATAGCTCCCTCTACACTCTTCCCATCACACACTCCCAGGACAGATACAGCACGGGGTTAGATACAGAGTAAAGCTCCCTCTACACTGTCCCCATCAAACACTCCCAGGACAGGTACAGCACGGGGTTAGATACAGAGTAAAGCTCCCTCTACACTGTCCCCATCAAACACTCCCAGGACAGGTACAGCACGGGTTAGATACAGAGTAAAGCTCCCTCTACACTGTCCCCATCAAACACTCCCAGGACAGGTACAGCACGGGGTTAGATACAGAGTAAAGCTCCCTCTACACTGTCCCCATCAACACTCCCAGGACAGGTACAGCACGGGGTTAGATACAGAGTAAAGCTCCCTCTACACTGTCCCCATCAAACACTCCCAGGACAGGTACAGCACGGGTTAGATACAGAGTAAAGCTCCCTCTACACTGTCCCCATCAAACACTCCCAGGACAGGTACAGCACGGGTTAGATACAGAGTAAAGCTCCCTCTACACTGTCCCCATCAAACACTCCCAGGACAGGTACAGCACGGGTTAGATACAGGGTAAAGCTCCCTCTGCACTGTCCCCATCAACTACTCCCAGGACAGGTACAGCACGGGGTTAGATCACAGAGTAAAGCTCCCTCTAGCACTGTCCCCATCAAACACTCCAGGACAGGTACAGCATGGTGTTAGATACAGAGTAAGCTCCCTCTACACTGTCCATAGCAAACACTCCAGGACTAGGTACAGCACAGCGTTAGATACAGAGTAAAGCTCCCTCTACACTGTCCCCATCAAACACTCCCAGGACAGGTACAGCACGGCGTTAGATACAGAGTAAAGCTCCCTCTACACTGTCCCCATCAAACACTCCCAGTACGGGTACAGCATCGGGTTAGATACAGAGTAATGCTCCCTCTACACTGTCCCCATCAAACATTCCCAGGACAGGTACAGCACGGGTTAGATACAGAGTAAAGCTCCCTCTACACTGTCCCCATCAAAAACTCCAGAACAGGGACAGCACGGGGTTCGATACAGAGTAAAGCTCCCTCTACACTGTCCTCATCAAACACTCCCAGGACAGGTACAGCACGGTGTTAGATACAGGGTAAAGCTCCCTCTACACTGTCCCCATCAAACACATCCCAGCACAGGGACAGCAAGTGGTTAGATACAGAGTAAAGCTCCCTCTGCACTGTCCCCATCAAACACTCCCAGGACAGGTACATCACGGGGTTCCACACAGAGTAAAGCTCCCGCTAGACTGTCCCCATCAAACATTCCCAGGGCAGGTACAGCACAGGGTTAGAAACAGAGTAATGCTCCCTCTACACTGTCCCCTTCAAACACTCCAGAACAGGTACAGCACGGGGTTTATATACAGGGTAAAGCTCCCTCTACACTGTCCCCATCAAACACTCCCAGTACAGGTACAGCACAGTGTTAGATACAGAGTAAAGCTCCCTCTGCACTGTCTCCATCATACACTCCCAGGACAGGTACAGCACAGGGTTAGATACAGTGTAAAGCTCCCTCCACACTGTCCCCATAAAACACCCCCAGGACAGGTACAGCATGGGGTTAGATACAGAGTAAAGCTCCCTCTACACTGTCCCCAGCAAACACTCCCAGGACAGGTACAGCACGGGGTTAGATACAGAGTAAAGCTCCCTCTACACTGTCCCCATCAAACACTCCCAGGACAGGTACAGCACGGGGTTAGATACAGAGTAAAGCTCCCTCTACACTGTCCCCATCAAACACTCCCAGGACAGGCACAGCACGGTGTTCCACACAGGGTAAAGCTCCCGCTAGACTGTCCCCATCAAACATTCCCAGGGTAGGTACAGCACAGGGTTAGAAACAGAGTAATGCTCCCTCTACACTGTCCCCATGAAACACTCCAGAATGTGGTGATCACAAGTTAACCAGATGCAACACAACTGAGCAACCACTAGAGGGACCATGGGAGAGCCATATAAATAGATCAGGACCGGAAGTGAGGACACACTTCACAGCAGGCAGGCTGGTAGTTAGCACTGGAAGGTAGTCGTAGGTCGAGTTCTGGAAACTGAACGAACTCACAATAAAGCATCTTCTCCACACTTGAGACTACGAGCTTTATTAAGACACGAGTAGCAACACACAGAACAGGTACAGCACGGGGTTAGATACAGAGTAAAGCTCCCTCCACACTGTCCATATCAAACACTCCCAGGACAGGTACAGCACAGCGTTAGATACAGAGTACAGCTCCCTCTACACTGTCCACATCAAACACTCCCAGGACCGGTAGAGAACGGCGTTAGAAACAGTAAGGCTCTCTCGCTACACTGTCCCCAGCAAATACTCCCAGGACAGGTACAGCATGAGGTCAGATACAGGGTAAGGTTCCCCTACACTGTCCCCATCAAACATTCCCAGGGCAGGTACAGCACAGGGTTAGATACAGAGAAATGCTCCCTCTACACTGTCCCCATCAAACACTCCAGAACAGGTACAGCACGGGGTTTAATACAGAGTAAAGCTCCCTCTACACTGTCCTCATCAAACACTCCCAGGACAGGTACAGCACGGGGTTAGATACAGAGTAAAGCTCCCTCTACACTGGCCCCATCAAAAACTCCAGAACAGGGACAGCACGGGGTTAGATACAGAGTAAAGCTCCCTCAACACTGTCCCCAGCAAACACTCCCAGGACAGGTACAGCACGGTGTTAGATACAGGGTAAAGCTCCCTCTACACTGTCCCCATCAAACACTCCCAGGACAGGGACAGCACGGGGTTAGATACAGAGTAAAGCTCCCTCTGCACTGTCCCCATCAAACACTCCCAGGACAGGTACAGCACGGGGTTAGATAGAGTAAAGCTCCCGCGAGACTGTCCCCATCAAACATTCCCAGGGCAGGTCCAGCATGGGGTTAGATACAGGGTAAAGCTCCCTCTACACTGTCCTCATCAAACACTCCCATGACATGTACAGCACGGGGTTAGATACAGCTTAAAGCTCCCTCTACACTACACTGTCCCCATCAAACATTCCCAGAGCAGGTACAGCACGGGGTTAGAAACAGAGTAAATCTCCCTCTACACTGTCCATATCAAACACTCCAAGGACAGGTACAGCACAGCGTTAGATACAGAGTACAGCTCCCTCTACACTGTCCCCATCAAACACTCCCAGGACCGGTAGAGAACGGCGTTAGAAACAGTAAAGCTCTCTCGCTACACTGTCCCCAGCAAACACTCCCAGGGCACGTACAGCATGAGGTCAGATACAGGGTAATGCTTCCCTACACTGTCCCCATCAAACATTCCCAGGGCAGGTACAGCACAGGGTTAGATACAGAGAAATGCTCCCTCTACACTGTCCCCATCAAACACTCCAGAACAGGTACAGCACGGGGTTTAATACAGAGTAAAGCTCCCTCTACACTGTCCTCATCAAACACTCCCAGGACAGGCACAGCACAGGGTTAGGTACAGAGTAAAGCTCCCTCTACACTGTCCCCATCAAACACTCCAGAACAGGTACAGCACGGGGTTAGATACAGAGTAAAGCGCCCTCTACACTGTCCCCATCAAACAAACATTCAAACCAGGGGCTGGTTTAGCTCACTGGGCTAAATCGCTGGCTTTTAAAGCAGGCCAGCAGCACGGTTCCCGTACCAGCCTCCCCGGACAGGTGCCGGAATGTGACGACTAGGGGCTTTTCACAGTAACTTCATTGAAGCCTACTCATGACAATAAGCGATTTTGGTTTTCATTCCCAGGTCAGGTACAGCACAGGGTTAGATACAGAGTAATGCTCGCTCTCCACTGTCCCCATCAAACACTCCCAGGACAGATACAGCACGGTGTTAGATACAGAGTAAAGCTCCCTCTTCACTGACCCCATCAAACACTCCCAGGACAGGTACAGCACAGGGTTAGATACAGAGTAAAGCTCCCTCTTCACTGACCCCATCAAACACTCCCAGGACAGGAACAGCACGGGGTTAGATACAGAGTAAAGCTCCCTCTACACTGTCCCCATCAAACACTCCAGAACATGTACAGCACGGGGTTAGATATAGATTAAAGCTCCGTCAACACTGTCCCCATCAAACACTCCCAGGTCAGGTACAGCACAGGGTTAGATACAGAGTAAAGCTCCCTCTACACTGTCGCCATTAAACACTCCCAGGACAGGTACAGCATGGGGTTAGATACAGAATAAAGCTCCCTCTACACTGTCCCCATCAAACATTCCCAGGGCAGGTACAGCACGGTTAGAAACCGAGTAATGCTCCCTCTACACTGTCCCCATCAAACACTCCAGAGCAGGTACAGCACGGGGTTAGATACAGAGTACAGCTCCCTCTACACTGTCCCCATTAAACACCCACAGGACCGGTAGAGAACGGCGTTAGATACAGGGTAAAGGTCCCTCTACACTGTCCATATCAAACACTTCAGAGCAGGTACAGCACGGGGTTAGATACAGAGTACAGCTCCCTCTACACTGTCCCCATTAAACACCCACAGGACCGGTAGAGAACGGCGTTAGATACAGGGTAAAGCTCCCTCTACACTGTCCATATAAACACTCCCAGGACAGGTACAGCACGGGTTTAGATACAGAGTAAAGCTCCCTCTGCACTGTCCCCATCAAATACTCCCAGGACAGGTACAGCACGGGGTTCCACACAGAGTAAAGCTCCCGCTAGACTGTCCCCATCAAACAATCCAGAACAGGTACAGCATGGGGTTAGATACAGAGTAAAGCTCCCTCCACACTGTCCATAGCAAACACTCCCAGGACTGGTACAGCACAGCGTTAGATACAGAGTACAGCTCCCTCTACACTGTCCACATCAAACACTCCCAGGACCGGTAGAGAACGGCGTTAGAAACAGTAAGGCTCTCTCGCTACACTGTCCCCAGCAAACACTCCCAGGACAGGTACAGCATGAGGTCAGATACAGGGTAATGTTCCCCTACACTGTCCCCATCAAACATTCCCAGGGCAGGTACAGCACAGGGTTAGATACAGAGTAAAGCTCCCTCTACACTGTCCCATTCAAAAACTCCAGAACAGGGACAGCACGGGGTTCGATACAGAGTAAAGCTCCCTCTACACTGTCCTCATCAAACACTCCCAGGACAGGTACAGCACGGTGTTAGATACAGGGTAAAGCTCCCTCTACACTGTCCCCATCAAACACATCCCAGCACAGGGACAGCAAGTGGTTAGATACAGAGTAAAGCTCCCTCTGCACTGTCCCCATCAAACACTCCCAGGACAGGTACATCACGGGGTTCCACACAGAGTAAAGCTCCCGCTAGACTGTCCCCATCAAACATTCCCAGGGCAGGTACAGCACAGGGTTAGAAACAGAGTAATGCTCCCTCTACACTGTCCCCTTCAAACACTCCAGAACAGGTACAGCACGGGGTTTATATACAGGGTAAAGCTCCCTCTACACTGTCCCCATCAAACACTCCCAGTACAGGTACAGCACAGTGTTAGATACAGAGTAAAGCTCCCTCTGCACTGTCTCCATCATACACTCCCAGGACAGGTACAGCACAGGGTTAGATACAGTGTAAAGCTCCCTCCACACTGTCCCCATAAAACACCCCCAGGACAGGTACAGCATGGGGTTAGATACAGAGTAAAGCTCCCTCTACACTGTCCCCAGCAAACACTCCCAGGACAGGTACAGCACGGGGTTAGATACAGAGTAAAGCTCCCTCTACACTGTCCCCATCAAACACTCCCAGGACAGGTACAGCACGGGGTTAGATACAGAGTAAAGCTCCCTCTACACTGTCCCCATCAAACACTCCCAGGACAGGCACAGCACGGTGTTCCACACAGGGTAAAGCTCCCGCTAGACTGTCCCCATCAAACATTCCCAGGGTAGGTACAGCACAGGGTTAGAAACAGAGTAATGCTCCCTCTACACTGTCCCCATGAAACACTCCAGAATGTGGTGATCACAAGTTAACCAGATGCAACACAACTGAGCAACCACTAGAGGGACCATGGGAGAGCCATATAAATAGATCAGGACCGGAAGTGAGGACACACTTCACAGCAGGCAGGCTGGTAGTTAGCACTGGAAGGTAGTCCTAGGTCGAGTTCTGGAAACTGAACGAACTCACAATAAAGCATCTTCTCCACACTTGAGACTACGAGCTTTATTAAGACACGAGTAGCAACACACAGAACAGGTACAGCACGGGGTTAGATACAGAGTAAAGCTCCCTCCACACTGTCCATATCAAACACTCCCAGGACAGGTACAGCACAGCGTTAGATACAGAGTACAGCTCCCTCTACACTGTCCACATCAAACACTCCCAGGACCGGTAGAGAACGGCGTTAGAAACAGTAAGGCTCTCTCGCTACACTGTCCCCAGCAAATACTCCCAGGACAGGTACAGCATGAGGTCAGATACAGGGTAAGGTTCCCCTACACTGTCCCCATCAAACATTCCCAGGGCAGGTACAGCACAGGGTTAGATACAGAGAAATGCTCCCTCTACACTGTCCCCATCAAACACTCCAGAACAGGTACAGCACGGGGTTTAATACAGAGTAAAGCTCCCTCTACACTGTCCTCATCAAACACTCCCAGGACAGGTACAGCACGGGGTTAGATACAGAGTAAAGCTCCCTCTACACTGGCCCCATCAAAAACTCCAGAACAGGGACAGCACGGGGTTAGATACAGAGTAAAGCTCCCTCAACACTGTCCCCAGCAAACACTCCCAGGACAGGTACAGCACGGTGTTAGATACAGGGTAAAGCTCCCTCTACACTGTCCCCATCAAACACTCCCAGGACAGGGACAGCACGGGGTTAGATACAGAGTAAAGCTCCCTCTGCACTGTCCCCATCAAACACTCCCAGGACAGGTACAGCACGGGGTTAGATAGAGTAAAGCTCCCGCGAGACTGTCCCCATCAAACATTCCGAGGGCAGGTCCAGCATGGGGTTAGATACAGGGTAAAGCTCCCTCTACACTGTCCTCATCAAACACTCCCATGACATGTACAGCACGGGGTTAGATACAGCTTAAAGCTCCCTCTACACTACACTGTCCCCATCAAACATTCCCAGAGCAGGTACAGCACGGGGTTAGAAACAGAGTAAAGCTCCCTCTTCACTGTCCACATCAAACACTCCCAGGACAGGTACAGCACGGGGTTAGATACAGAGTACAGCTCCCTCGACACTGTCCCCATCAAACATTCCCAGGACCGGTAGAGAACGGCGTTAGAAACAGTTAAGTTCTCTCACTACACTGTCCCCAGCAAACACTCCCAGGGCAGGTACAGCATGAGGTTAGATATAGGGTAATGCTCCCCTACACTGTCCCCATCAAACATTCCCAGGGCAGGTACAGCACAGGGTTAGATACAGATTAAAGCTCCTTCGACACTGTACTCATCAAACATTCCCAGGGCAGGTACAGCATGGGGTTCCATACAGAGTAAAGCCCACTCTACACTGTCCGCATCAAACACTCCCAGGACAGGTACAGTACGGAGTTAGATACAGAGTAAAGCTCCCTCGACACTGTCGCCATCAAACACTCCCAGGACAGGTCCAGCATGGGGTTAGATACAGATTATAGCTCCCTCTACACTGTCCTCATCAAACACTCCCAGGACAGATATATCACGGGGTTAGATACAGAGTAAAGCTCCCTCTACACTGTCCGCATCAAACACTCCCAGGACAGGTACAGCACGGGGTTAGATACAGAGTAAAGCTCCCTCTACACTGTCCCCATCAAACATTCAAACCAGGAGCTGGTTTTGCTCACCAGGCTAAATCGCTGGCTTTTAAAGCAGACCAAGCCGGCCAGCAGCACGGTTCGATTCCCGTACCAGCCTCCCCGGACAGGTGCCGGAATGTGGCGACTAGGGGCTTTTCACAGTAACTTCATTGAAGCCTACTCGTGACAATAAGCAATTTTCGTTTTCATTCCCAGGACAGGTACAGCACGGGGTTTGATACAGAGCAAAGCTCCCTCTACACTGTCCCCATCAAACATTCCCAGGGCAGGTACAGCACGGTTAGAAACCGAGTAATGCTCCCTCTACACTGTCCCCATCAAACACTCCAGAGCAGGTACAGCACGGGGTTAGATACAGAGTAAATCTCCCTCTACACTGTCCCCATCAAACACTCCCAGGACAGGTACAGCACGGGGTTAGATACAGAGTAAAGCTGCCTCTACACTGTCCACATCAAACACTCCCAGGACCGGTAGAGAACGGCGTTAGAAACAGTAAGGCTCTCTCGCTACACTGTCCCCAGCAAACACTCCCAGGGCAGGTACAGCATGAGGTCAGATACAGGGTAATGTTCCCCTACACTGTCCCCATCAAACATTCCCAGGGCAGGTACAGCACAGGGTTAGATACAGAGTAATGCTCCCTCTACACTGTCCCCATCAAAAACTCTAGAACAGGGACAGCAAGGGGTTAGATACAGAGTAAAGCTCCCTCTACACTGTTCTCATCAAACACTCCCAGGACAGGTCCAGCATGGGGTTAGATACAGAGTAAAGCTCCCTCTACACTGTCCCCAGCAAACACTCCCAGGACAGGTACAGCACGGTGTTAGATACAGGGCAAAGCTCCCTCTATACTGTCCCCAGGACAGGGACAGCACGGGGTTAGATACAGAGTAAAGCTCCCTCTGCACTGTCCCCATCAAAACTCCAGAACAGGGACAGCACGAGGTTAGATACAGAGTAAAGCTCCCTCTACACTGTCCTCATCAAACACTCCCAGGACAGGTCCAGCATGGGGTTAGAGACAGAGTAAAGCTCCCTCTACACTGTCCATATCAAACACTCCCAGGACAGGTACAGCACAGCGTTAGATACAGAGTACAGCTCCCTCTACACTGTCCACATCAAACACTCCCCAGGACAGGTACAGCACGGGTTTAGATACAGAGTAAAGCTCCCTCTGCACTGTCCCCATCAAACACTCCCAGGACAGGTACATCACGGGGTTCCACACAGAGTAAAGCTCCCGCCAGACTGTCCCCATCAAACATTCCCAGGGCAGGTACAGCACAGGGTTAGAAATAGAGTAATGCTCCCTCTATACTGTCCCCATCAAACACTCCAGAACAGGTACAGCACGGGGTTAGATACAGGGTAAAGCTCCCTCCAAACTGTCCATATCAAACAATCCCAGGACAGGTACAGCTCAGCGTTAGATACAGAGTACAGCTCCCTCTACACTGTCCCCATCAAACACTTCCAGGACCGGTAGAGAACGGCGTTAGAAACAGTAAAGCTCTCTCGCTACACTGTCCCAAGCAAACACTCCCAGGGCAGGTACAGCATGAGGTCAGATACAGGGTAATGTTCCCCTACACTGTCCCCATCAAACATTGCCAGGGCAGGTACAGCACAGGGTATTTGATACAGAGTAAAGCTACCTCGACACTGTCGCCATCAAACACTCCCAGGACAGGTCCAGCATGGGGTTAGATACAGAGTAAAGCTCCCTCTACACTGTCCCCAGCAAACACTCCCAGGACAGGCACAGCACGGGGTTAGGTACAGAGTAAAGCTCCCTCTACACTGTCCACATCAAACACTCCCAGGACAGGTACAGCACAGGGTTAGATACAGAGTAAAGCTCCCTCTACACTGTCCCCATCAAACACTCCCAGGACAGGTACAGCACGGGGTTCCACACAGAGTAAAGCTCCCGCTAGACTGTCCCCAACAAACATTGCCAGGGCAGGTACAGCACAGGGTATTTGATACAGAGTAAAGCTACCTCGACACTGTCGCCATCAAACACTCCCAGGACAGGTCCAGCATGGGGTTAGATACAGAGTAAAGCTCCCTCTACACTGTCCCCAGCAAACACTCCCAGGACAGGCACAGCACGGGGTTAGGTACAGAGTAAAGCTCCCTCTACACTGTCCACATCAAACACTCCCAGGACAGGTACAGCACGGGGTTAGATACAGAGTAAAGCTCCCTCTACACTGTCCCCATCAAACACTCCCAGGACAGGTACAGCACGGGGTTCCACACAGAGTAAAGCTCCCTCTACACTGTCGCCATCAAACACTCCCAGTACAGGTACAGCACAGCGTTAGATACAGAGTAAAGCTCCCTCTGCACTGTCTCCATCATACACTCCCAGGACAGGTACAGCACTGGGTTATATACAGAGTAAACCTCCCTCTACACTGTCTCCATCAAACACTCCCAGGTCAAGTACAGCAGGGTGTTAGATACAGAGTAAAGCTACCTCGACACTATCGCCATCAAACCCTCCCAGGGCAGTTACAGCACGGGATTAGATACAGAGTAAAGTCCCTCTACACCAGGGGTGGGCAAACTTTTCCGTGCAAGGGCCACATTCAGAAATTCACAATTTTAATGGGCCGCATAGTATATTAATTAATAGTCCCGGTTGTAACCAATTAGCGTGCGGCATATACCTCAGCACTTCCCCCGGCGGCATCCTGCCTTTAGCCCTCTTTTTTTCGACTTTTCAAAAATGGCGCTTCACCCGGTTATGATTCTGGGCGCCTCATATAGAATATAGAACAGTACAGCACAGAACAGGCCCTTCGGCCCTCGATGTTGTGCTGAGCAATGATCACCCTACTCAAGTCAATGTATCCACCTTATACCAGTAACCCAACAGCCCCCCCATTAACCTTATTAAAAAAAATAATTATTAAAAAAAAAATTAAAATTTTTTTTTTTGATGACTTGATCTTGGTGGGCCGCATAAAGACCTTTGGCGGGCCGCATGCAGCCCACGGGCTGTTGTTTGCCCACCCCTGCTCTACACTGTCCTCATCAAACACTCCCAGGACAGGTACAGCACAGGGTTAGGTACAGAGTAAAGCTCCCTCTACACTGTCCCCATCAACCACTCCCAGGACAGGTGCAGCACGGGGTTAGATACAGAGTAAAGCTCCCTCTATACTGTCCCCATCAAACACTCACAGGACAGGTACAGCATGGGGTTAGAGACAGAGTTAAGCTCCCCCTGCACTGTCCCCATCAAACACTCCCAGGACAGGTACAGCATGGGGTTAGATACAGAGTTAAGCTCCCTCCACACTGCACTGGCAATCTTTCAATCTGGGATAGAGACATTTTTGGTCTCGCATGGTCAGGTTATCTGGGGAGTGGGTGTGAAAGTGGATCTGAAACCCAAGATCAGCTATGATGAGTGATGACCCATATGGTCTAACCCTGCTCCTGTTGCTTGAGTGGTTGTTAAACAGTTTGCAGTTAAGACGTCTCTTTGCTTCTTTGAACCTGCTCTGTGTTAGCTCATTGCCGAAGCAGCAGGGTCCAGACTGAGAGAAGGATGTGGACTGAGCACAGAACAGTGCCCCCCCAAACCCCCCACCCTGCCCCCCCCCAACAGAGAATTACAGAATCATATATAAACTATTCTAACTTTCTTTTCAGGGACAATTGGAGGAAGTGACCATCCAAACAGGAGACTCTGATCTCAGAATGTCTGAAAATGCAACAAAATCATTGGAACTGGCAAAAGCCTCCACTGAGGTGGTGCAAGCATTTGTTCAAGTCAAAGATGCCATGTCAGTAATTGAGAGTTTCAGTAAGCTAGCCTCTGCAGCCGGAGCAGTGGGGGCTATTTTTGGGGTAGCTGCAGCAATTGTTAAACTTTGCATGGGAAATGTGGATAGTGCGGAGCTGAAATATATGAAGGAGCAGTTCCAGATAGTCAGGAACCAGCTCGATGTCATTTCAGATCAGATTCACGAAGTGCTTCGTGCAATTAACCAAAGTACAGCTCAGAATCAGTATTTCCCCATTGAAGAGAATCTGAAAAACCAATTCAGGGAGTACATGGAACTCCTGAATACAGCACCAGAGTTCCGGGAGAGTAAGAAACAAGATTTTCTCTCACACTTCACTGTGACTAAAGGCGACCAGAACCTTCACACTCTCTATGATGCTGTGATGGGATATCCTGGCATCTTTGGCAAACCCATCCTGGAAACCGCCATGCAATATCATCAGAAAAATCGACGCCTCATGGAAAGGCTCTGCTCCCGACTGAAGGAGCTTTTCTGTATTGGCCTGATTGCCACAATGGGTCAGGCTGCCCTCACTGGAATTGACGTTGAGGCATTAAAGAAAGAATGGAATGGAAAATTGGGTGAACTTGAGAGTAAAATGAAATCCATAATAGATCAGTGCATAAATGAGTTTGCAAACCAGGCAAAAATAGATGTTGAAAGTATGATAAGGGATAAAGGAGGGAGAAATAATGGGGATTGTTCACTGTATATAAGAGATAATTTGATGAAGAAATATGACTGGGTTTTCTGGTCTGTGCGGGTCTATGATCCTGTCGCTGGGTTCGACAATCACTGTATCGTTAATTCTCAGTATTTTCACTTTTTCAGACTCAATGGTGTGAATGCTGTTGTCTCCTATGCCATTGATCCAAAAGCTCTTAATGAGGCACAAATTAAGCAGTTAATGGAGGGGAAAGATGGCTGGAAGGATGCAAGAGAAGTTGCTGTATCGGTGGCCAATAACCTTCCCTCGGGCTATGTTGTACACGCAGTGAGACGATACAACGGGCTGTGGAATTCCAATAGCTTTCCCCAAAATTGTCATTTCTGGGAAAATTATAAAGGAGTGACCCTGTGTGTCACTTCCATATAAATCTCCCCATGAGCTTCTCAGTTGCTCTGCCCCTGAATCAATGCTGCTGTTTCCAGGGGATGTGTGTCTTTGATATTTGGACAAAGTGCACTATTGTTCATCGCTATCTATTCTACTTGTAACAAATTAATCCTGAAAATTATTGTGATACTGAAAATGATCCTAACCTTTACTGAGAGCGAAGCAACTAATTCCATCCAATCAGAAATCCGGTCAGTCTTGTCCATTCAAAGTCACTGTCAGGGTGTGTGAGGGTCAGTGGGTGGGTCCACATTGAGGGGTTGTGTGGCCAGTTTGAGTTGAGGAGACAAAGGAGGTTCGATATGTGAGGACCGGTCTGGGATCATATGGAATAAACGGTCAGGCGGAGGCAGCTGCACGGAGCCCACATGAACCAGCTCAACAGGGACCAAAGAAACGGACTGGTTCATTATTCTCAGTGACCGATATGTGTGTCTGAGTGCGTATGTTCAGCTCCTCATCCAGCTTTCATTTCATGGAATCATCAGTGAGGAGAATTCTAAACAACAGAGTTCACAACGCCCACCGTCCTGTCACTACTCAATGACAAAGCTCCATTGGGAATCTCCACACAACTACAGTTCACTGTCAATATACAGTCTGAACACTGTCTGATGGCGAATATGCTGTCTAACATTTGTGTAAGCAATGGACATGGATTGCAAAAGCTCTGTAATCAATGATGGTGCAATTAATTTTCAATGAATACATCTGTAACTATCTGATTTCTGCCACTTACTCAGTTTGTAACTTTGAAGTTGCCTCTGTAAATTGGACATTCATTATATTCCAGTCCAATATCTTTGACTCTTTCCAGTTTAATTTTTATAATTTCTGAGGTTTGTTTAAAATGCTTGGGACTGCTGAAATAAAATTGGTTCATACCGTTCACTGCAGTGTGCTGAACAAACTCAATCAGGCAATATGCGGTGACTCTCTGTGGAATTATTATTAAACTCCATTCTGAAGATTTCTTTGTCACATTAGGCACAAACTGACAGGTGTATTTTCTGAGGGAAACATGACCTTGCTCGCAATTGGGGGATTTGGAATTTCCATTTCCTGATGGTTCATTGAGATGCACAGATAAATTAGTGGCGAGATGCTCCTAGTTATTCTTTAATAAGATATGGACATCAGTCCCATGGCCAACGTCTATCGCCCAACACTAATTGCCCTGGAGAAGTTGGTGAGATGGCTTCCTGAACTGTTGCAGACCTTGTGCTGATACTCACACCCCATAATACAACAAATAAAAAGCAACTGAGTGGCTTGCTGGACCGGGTCAGAGAGCAGGGCCGGGATTGTCCCCTACCCGGAGCGGCGGGGGGTCCTGGTGTAGCGGAGTGGCGCCAACCACTCCGGCGTCGGGCCTCCCCCAAGGTGCGGAATTCTCCACACCTTTGGGGGTTAGGCCCGCGCCGGAGTGGTTGGCACCACGCCGACTGGCACCAAAACCGGTGCCAATGGCCTTTGCTGCCGCTGACGTCACCACCGCCGCATGCGCGGTAGGGGGGTTCTCTTCCGCGGCGGAAGAAAAAGAGTGACCTCATGGCACTGGCCTGCCCGCCGATCGGTGGGCCCCGATCGTGGGCCTGGCCACCGTGGGGCCACCCCCGGGGTCCGATCGGCCCGCGCCCCCCCCCCCCCCCAGGAACCTGGTGGCCTGCTCGCGCCGCCAATCCCGCCGTCACCAGAGGTGGTTGAAACCACGGCGGCGGGAGAGTCCTCTCAGCGGCGGGACTTCGGCCCATCGCGGGCCGGAGAATTGCCGCAGGGGGCTCGCCGATTGGCGTGGAGGGCATGGCGATCGGCGCAATTCCCGCCCCCGCCAATTCCCGGGTGGTGGACAATTACGGCCACGGTGGGGGCGGGATTTTTGCCGGTCCCGGGCGAATCTCCGACCCTGCGGGGAGTCGGAGAATTTCGCCCCAGTTCAGAGACAACCACATTGCTGTGGGTTTGGAGTCACGTGTAAATTATACCAAGTAAGGATGGTGTTACGGGCAGCGGACAGCGGCAAACTGAACTTTCTTTTTCCGCTATCTCTAACGGTAAAGGAAGATAGATTTATTTACACATATTTACAATAGTCCGTCGAATGCAGAAACTCACTCCCAGTGCAATCCTGGCTGGGAGGACTTATCTTCCCAGGAGTTTGACCTTTGCTCATAATGAGCCCCAAGTGGTTAACCTCCGACTTTTCCTGGGAAGCTCAAACTCGACAGGTCCCAGTTTCCCCATGGTCCATGGAGGGATTATTACACCTTCCCCCTCCCCTCCCTCCCCCAAGTACCCCGTCAGCAACAATGGAGGGATCTCCTGTGCCACTTCACCCATGGCTCTGCGTCTGCCGGTGGTGGCTCTAGGTCGGCTGGAATGTACCGAGTAGCCGAACGCCGTTTCCCGGGAAACCGCTGAGGCGGAATTGTCATGACCTCAGAGCCATCCACCGGCGCAGACACTTCCGTGTCCATGTCTGAACCTGAGTTATCCTCTTGCTGGACTGGGCACAGTGACCCGGACGGCTGGGCCCTCAACCTGAGAGGGGGGCTCCTGCTGTGTCGAAGGCGGTACTATCACCGGTTGGGCATCCTGACTTGCAGGTGTGCGCCTGGTTAAGGGTCTGTCACTCAACTCAGCCCCTATAGGTGACGCAGCCTGTTCATCCCAATACCATCCCCGGAAGCCACAACGCTCCATCGCCAAAGTTTCAAGTTTATATGACGTCTTCACACCAAACACACCCTCTGGCACCCTCAAACCAACCACTTTAGCTGCCGCTCGACCTTGGCACTGAGGTCAGCCATTGGCCCATCAATAGTTGTGCCGGTGCAATCCCAATCATCACGTGCGTGCGGCGTTGTACGAGAATTGAACTGGAAGCTCGCCAGCTGCATGTCCATGGAACCCGTCGACTGTTTCTTCAATCCCCGTTTAGACATCAGGATCGCCCACTCTGCTAGTCCATTGGAGAAAGGATGATATGGGGCCGTCCGGATGTGCCGAATATCGTTCCGCAGAGTAAACACGGCAAACATCTGCCTGGTGAAAGGGGAGCCACTGTCCTTCACCAGTACCTCCGGGTCCCAAGGATGCTGAAGGAACTTTAGCTTCTCAGTCATGGCCCTGGACATTGTGGAGGTCACACTATATACCTCCAGCCACCTCGAGTGGGCAATCCACCACCACAAGGAAGATGAACCCCAGGAATGATCACGCAAATCCGCGTGGAGGCAAAGCCATGGGTGTTTCGGTCATTCCCGGGGGGTGGAGAGGAGCCACTGATGGAAGTTGCTGAAGATCCCAGCATGCCTGACAGTCTCTGGATGTCCCCATCAATACCCGGGCAGCATACATAGCTCCGGGCTGACGTTTCCATCTTCGATGACTCTGGATGGCAAGTCCTGTAGATGGGCTTCCTGACACTGTGCACCCCACAATATAACGGCACGCCCCAAACTGAGCTCAGAGACCCTCTGCTGGAATGGCCGGAGAGTCGGTGGGAGGGCCTCCATCGTATGCCCCGCTCAGCAGTGTGATGTGAAGCTTTGCCACCTCCGGGTCCCGCTGTGTCCACACGCACCCCCGAGCAGCCATCACCAGCGAGGTGTCCATAAAATTCAGCCTCACAATCACCTCTTCCGCAACATGTGGAGACGGGCCGCTGACTGGCAGCAGCAGGCGGCATTCACTCGGGCAATCCTGGTACCCGGGCGGTGCTGGAAAGTGTATTTGTACACGGGCAGGAGGAGCGCCCAATGCTGGATCCTGGCCGATGCGATTGGTGGAATGACTTTATCCCGTGTGAAGAGGCCGAGCAACAACCTGTCATCCGTTACGATAACAAAATGTCAACCAGACACAGATTGATGGAACATCTTAATCACAAAGATCACAGCCAGACCACACAACCAGAGAGGAAAATTATGAATGACTCAGTCCCAAGAAAATGGCTAACATATAACAAAGAAAATAGATGCTTATATTGTTCATACTGCTTAGCCTTTGAGTTTCCCAACACTTGTAATCCATCACCCTTTGTACGTGGCTTTAGTGACTACAGGCGTATTAGCCAGAGCTTGACTTTACATGAATCGACAACAACACATGTCAGAAATGCTCAGCAATATATCAGTGTGGTTAATGATGGCACCTTAGATAAATTTTTTGCTGCATCACTAATTAAAAGGAAAGAGGAAGTATTGAAGCAGCGAAGTATTGTCATGAGGATTATAGACATCATAAAGATGTTAGGCAAGCAAGCACTTCCTTTTCGAGGTCACAGAAATGAATCGGCCTACACTCTAGATAATGAGGCTCTGAATCATGGCAATTTTTTAGCTACAGTGCAGTTGATGCAAAATATGACCCCATTATGTCAGCTCACGTTTCTGCAGTGCAAAACAAGTCTAAACAAAGAATCAAACAATTGGAGCAACAAGGAAAGGCTCAAAGTAAAGGCCGTGGTGGACTTGTTACATACCTGAGTAAAACAACTATAAACATGTTAATCAAAATTATGAAGAATATGATACAAGAAAGAATTAGTCATGAAGTTTCTCAAGCAAAATATTATTCTATTCAGGTTGATTCAACACAAGATAATTCATCCATCGATCAGTTTAGCATTATTATTCAGTATGTGCTTAAAGGTATTATCTGTGAGCGACTACTTTCAGTTGTGCCAAGTAATGATGGTACAGGACAGGGACTTTTTGATCTATTGATTGAAACATTACAGCATCATAAAATTGACCCCCAAAAATGTTTATCTGATAGCACAGATGGCGCTGCAAGCTACCATGGCCAGTATAATGGTTTACAAAGTAAAATTGCTGATGTAGCTGATCAACATGTTCATCTATGGTGCTATGCCCATGTCTTGAATTTGGTGATAACTGAAACAACAAAATGTTGTGTGCCTGCAGTTTCTTTTTTCAATTTGCTCCAGAATATAGCAACTTTTGTGAAAGCATCATACAAGAGAATGGCTGTATGGATAGAAGTTGTTGGAAAACATCTAGGACAAGAAAAAATGAAACGATTAAAGCTAATTGGTGAGACCAGATGGTCAGGAAAATCCAATGCAGCAACAACTATATTTGAATGTTTTGATGATGCCGCTGCCAGTACTTTTGTAAATCTATTGACATGCTTATTAATGATACAACATTTAGAAAAGTTTGATGCAAAAACAAAACATGAAGCAAATGTTTTACTTCAAAGTCTTCTAAAGTTTGAAACCATATTGACAGCATTTACTTACTTGTATATATTTGAAACTACAACCCCGTTATCAAGTTATCTACAGACAACGGGCAGCACGGTGGCCTAGTGGTTAGCACAACTGCCTCACGGCGCTGAGGTCCCAGGTTCGATCCCGGCTCTGGGTCACTGTCCGTGTGGAGTTTGCACATTCTCCCTGTGTCTGCGTGGATTTCGCCCCCACAACCCAAAAATGTGCAGAGTAGGTGGATTGGCCACGCTAAATTGCCCCTTAATTGGAATAAATAATTGGGTAATCTAAATTTATAAAAAAAAAAGTTATCTACAGACAAGTGGTTTAGATATGTTTACTGCATGGAGTTTGGTAGATTCAGCTACAATAAAGTTGAAGGAACAGCCAAGAACATTTGATAACGTTCACAGCAAGGCTTTGGAATTTGTAAATAAATGTAATGACAGGATTTCACAGATGAATATGGATGAAAATCAAACATTGGAAATTGATGCGTTGGAATCAGCATTGCCAGTTAAGAGGCAGAGGAAGAAGAAAAGAATGGCAGATGAGCTTATTGATGATGAAAGAAATTCCTCAGATTCTCTAGCTGATTTTCGAGTAAATGTGTTTAACCTAATAATGGATCGTATTGTCCAGTCACTAGAATCACGCTTTGTACAACACAAACAGTTGTATAAAGATTTGTCCTGCTTGGACCCAGCAAAGTTTAAAACTATTGCAGAGAAGGGCCTTGAAGATGAAACATTGGAAGGTATTATTAAGCTATTTCCACAAATCAGCAAAGATCAAGTAATATTGGAATTGTTTTCTTTTGCTTCAAACTTTGATGTATTAAAGCTTAATGATGGTGAGAATATAGATTCCAGTTGCAACAATTGTAAAATTTGCAGCACTTGCCCATCGTGTGTACTAAAAATTCTGGCATCCATCAGACTTCATGACAAGGCATATGATAACCTTATGAACTTTATAAAGTCATCTGCACACTATCAATTACTCAAGTCCAATGTGAGAGGACATTTTCAAAGCTAAAAATCATAAAGACAAGGTTAAGAAATTTGCTGTCTTACGAGAATTTGGAATCATACATGTTGCTATCCATTGAAAAGGAATTGTTAGATGAATTGGATGCAGAAGCAATTATTGGCAGATTCGCACAATCATCTAGTGAACACAAACAATTGCTCTTAATATAGTGGACTGCATGCAATGCTCTATTGTGCTTTTGAACTATCTGATAATGTGTAAATTGTGCAGTAAACTATTTAAAAATATCAACCAAAAATTCAATTATAACATTCTGTATTTACATTTGGTATCTACTGCCAGTAATATGTACAGTACATGTACACTGTAATTACTAAGCAATACACATTTTTTCCACAAAAATTTTAATTGTACTCTTTTTTCCATATGTATTTTTTGAAAATTTTATTTATTTGTTATGAAAATTGAATGATAGCATTGTAGTTGTGGGTGGGCCCCCTTTGTCTAGTTTTAGACCCAGTCCGCCACTGACTGTACCTACTTCCACAACCTCCCCTGGCAATGCGTTCCAGGCACTCACCACCCTCTGTGTAAAAAACCTGCCTCGCACATCTCCTCTAAACTTTGCCCCATGGACCTTAAACCTATGCCCCCCCATGGCTGACCCCTCCACCCTGGGAAAGAGTGCCTGCCCATCACACTACGCATGCCCCATATAATCTTGTAGATCTCTTTCAGGTCGCCCCTCAACCTCCGTTGTTCTAATAAAAACAGTTCGAGTCTATTCAGCCTCTCCAGAGCTAACACCCTTCAGACCAGGCAACATCCTGATAAACCTCCTGTGTACCCTCTCCAAAGCCTCCACATCCTTCTGGAAGTGTGGCAACCAGAATTGTGCACGATTTTCCAAGTGTGGCCTTACCAATGTTCTATAGAACTTTAGCATGACTTGCCAGGTTTTATACTCGATGTCCCATCGAATGAAGGCAAGCATTCCGTATGCTTTCTTGACTACCTTATCCACTTGTGTTGCCACCTTCAAAGATCTGTGGACCTGCACGCCCAGATCTCTCTGACTTTCTATATCCCTAAGAGTTTTGCCATTTACGGTATATTTCCCCTCTATGTTCGACCTACCAAAATGCATTACCTCACATTTGTCTGGATTAAACTCCATTTGCCATTTCTCTGCCCAAATCTCCAACCTATCTATGTCCTCCTGTATCTTCTGACAATCCTCAACACTATCTGCCACTCCTTGGTGTCATCCGCGAACTGATGAATCAGACCAGCTACATTTTCCACCAAATTGTTTATGTATACTACAAACACATTCGTGGCGGCGATGCTGGGCTCCTTAGTGGGGCGGGAAACTTTTCCCACCCCACCGGAAATGGACAGAGCTCATCGGTCACTGCGCCCGAAGCCCAAGGAAGGGGAAAAACCGAGAGCAGTTATAGCCAAACTGCACCGGTACCGGGATAGGGAGACAATCCTGCGCTGGGCCAAGGAGAATGGAGCCTGCAAATGGAACGGGCACGCCATCCGAATCTACGAGGATCTTGGAGCGGACATAGCTAAGAGACGGGCGGAGTTCAACAGAGCGAAAGCAGCTCTCTACAAGAACAAAGTACGTTTTGGTATGCTGTACACAGCAAAACTCTGGGTCACATACCAAAACAAGAAATATTTCTTTACAGCCCCTGCCGAGGCGAATAGATTTGTCGAGGAGCACGGGCTGGAAAAACGCCATGGGAAGTAGGGACGAGGGGCCCATGGCAAGGAGAAACGTCATGCCGACCGGGGGGTGGGGAGGGGCGAGGCAAAGCCAGCCCCCTCCCCCCTGGCAGGAACACCCAGAACGAAAAACAACCCAATGCCCAAGGGCCCGCTCCAGGTGGGAGGCCAGGCCCCGGCACGAGGGAACGGGAGTACTGGAGAGGGGAGAGGAGAAGCGGGACAGCAACCTCCGAGAGGGGAGCCATCGTGCTAGCAGGAAAGCTAGCAACGGGGGTGCGCAACAGAGCAGGGCCGCAGCCCACCCCCAACAGGGGGGAAGGCGCCAGGCAGGGGAGGGGGGGGATCACCCATCAAAGGTGGGAGAGCAAATGGGGACAGGAATGGGGGAGAGAGGGGCAATGGAGGGGTATACAGGGGAGGGGGGAAAAGGGATAGAGCGGGGGGGGGGGGGGGGGCACTCGGGGGGCGAGAGACCAGGGAGGGGAAATGCAGGGACGAAGGGACAAAAGAGGCCAGAAAGGGAATAGGGCCACAAAGTGCCACAGACAAGGGCTCGAAACAGGGAACCGCTGCAAGCACCCACCCAGTACGGTCTGTGGGTGAAGGGGCCCCCCGGAGTGCAGGGGACTACCCGCGTGGCGGACACACAGTGGACGGCCATGGCGGGTGTCCCCGGGACAAGGGGGAACCCCGGAGCGCAGGGACCCGACCGCATGGGGAGAACAGTGATAGTGGACATCCTGGACGGCCCCCTAACAAAGGGAAACTCCAGAGGGCAGGGGCGCGTCCACCGGACAAATATGGTTAACCCCACAGGAGCAAGGGGGCAGAAGCCCCCCACCAGAATAGTCACCTGGAACGTAAGGGGACTTAACGGCCCAGTGAAGAGATCCAGAGTCCTCACCCACCTTAGAAACATGAGGGCCGACATAGTCTTCCTCCAAGAGACGCACCTGAGGGGGCAGGACCAACTGCGGGTAAGAAAGGGCTGGGTGGGACAAACCTATCATTCCTGTTATGGGGCAAGGGCCAGGGGGGTGGCGATCCTGATTGGCAAGAGGACAATGTTTAGGGCGACAAAGACGGTTACGGACCCAGGGGGACGGTATGTCATGGTCAGCGGGGCCCTGGATGGGGCGCCGGTAGTTCTAGTTAACGTGTACGCGCCCAACTGGGATGACACGAGCTTCATCCAAAAGACCATGGCAGAAATCCCGGACATAGCGACGCACCGACTAATCATGGGGGGGACTTCAACTGTGTACAGGACCCAAAGACGGACAGATCAAACCCCAGAACGGGGAAAACCTCAAACATGGCAAGGGAACTCAGTCACTATATGGAGCAGATGGGAGCAGTAGACCCCTGGAGATTCGCCCACCCGGGGGAGAAAGAATTCTCTTTCTTCTCCCCAGTACACAACGTGTACACCAGAATTGACTTCTTTGTGGTGGGGAAAACGGTGCTTCCAGAGATAGACAAGGTGGAATACTCCGCAATTGTGATATCAGACCACGCTCCACAATACATGGATGTGCGGCTAGAGACGGGAAGGGCCCAGCGCCCCAAATGGAGGTTGGACGGTGCCTTACTAGCTGACAAGGCCTTCAGCGAAAGGATAGTACAGGCCATAGCGGAGTACACGGAGAACAACCAAAACGGGGAGGTCTCACCCTCCACGTTCTGGGAAGCGCTTAAGGCCGTACTAAGAGGGGAAATCATAGCCTACAAAGCGCAAAGAGATAGGGAGGAAAGGGTGGCTAGGCAGAAGCTGGTCGACTCCATACTGGAGGTAGACCGTAAATACTCCGAGGCCCCGACTGTAGAACTCCTGGCGGAGAGAAAAGAATTACAAAGGAACTTTGACCTGCTCTCCACCAGGAAAGCAGTACACCAACTCCGCCAGGCACGCGGGGCCCTGTACGAACACGGAGACAAAGCCAGCCGCCTGTTGGCCCACCAGCTGAGAAAGCAGGCAGCCAGCAGAGAAATTGCGCAAATCAGAGATACCAGAGGCACGTTGGAAACAGAACCAGAGAGGATTAACAAAACCTTCAAGGCCTTCTACCAAGAGCTGTACACCTCAGAGCCCCCAACGGGGAAGGCTGGGATGAACCGGTTTCTTGACGGACTGGACATACCAGTCGTGGGAGAGGGCAGAAAACGGGATCTGGAAGCACCACTAGCACTGGGAGAGATCATGGAGAGCATTAGCTCCATGCAGGCGGGGAAGGCGCCGGGACCGGACGGATTCCCGGCGGACTTCTACAAAAAATTTGCGGCAGCGCTGGCCCCGCACCTGCGGGAGATGTTCACAGACTCGCTAGCTAGGGGCACATTGCCACCCACGTTAGCACAGGCCTCAATCTCGCTGATACTTAAGAAAGACAAAGACCCAACGGAATGTGGGTCATACAGACCCATATCTCTGCTGAATGCAGACGCCAAAATACTGGCCAAAATCCTAGCCAAAAGGCTAGAAGACTGTGTACCTGAGGTGGTCACAGAGGACCTGACGGGCTTTGTCAAAGGTAGACAGCTTACCGCGAACATCAGGCGCCTGCTGAACGTGATAATGACCCCCTCCGGGGAGAGAACACAAGAGGTGATCGTCTCCCTGGATGCAGAAAAGGCCTTCGACAGAGTCGAGTGGAAATACCTCATAGAGGTACTGGAGCGGTTCGGGCTTGGAACAGGGTTCACCGCTTGGGTAAAGCTCCTGTACAACGCTCCCATGGCGAGTGTACAGACCAACAATACCAACTCCCAATACTTCCAGCTGCACAGGGGCACCAGACAAGGATGCCCACTGTCCCCGCTGCTGTTCGCACTAGCAATTGAACCGCTAGCAATCGCGCTCAGGGCAGCAAAAAATTGGAGGGGGATCTGAAGGGGAGGTGAAGGGAGCACAGAGTCTCACTCTATGCGGATGATCTGCTCCTCTATATCTCGGACCCACAAAGCAGCATGGACGGAATCATCGCGCTCCTGAAAGAGTTTGGAGCCTTCTCGGGCTACAAACTCAACATGAGCAAAAGTGAGATCTTCCCAGTACACCCGCAAGGGGGGGGGGGGGGGGGGGGGGCAGCACTAAAGGGGCTGCCGTTCAAACAAGCCTGACATAAATTCCGCTACCTGGGGATCCAAATAGCCCATGACTGGAAAGGGATCCACAAATGGAACCTCACCAGCCTGACGGAGGAAGTTAAAAAGGACCTGCAAAGATGGAACACACTCCCGCTCTCCCTCGCGGGGAGAGCTCAGACGATCAAAATGAACTTACTGCCCAGGTTCCTCTTCCTGTTTAGATCCATTCCGATCTACATCCCCAAGGCCTTTTTCAAAGCACTGGACAAACTCATCATGGCGTTCGTATGGGGGGGTAAAAATGCTAGGATCGCAAAGAAGGTCTTACAAAAAACAAAAACCAGGGGAGGGTTAGCCCTCCCGAATCTACAATTCTACCACTGGGCAGCAACAGCCGAGCGAGTAAGGGGATGGATCCAGGAGCCAGAAGCTGAGTGGGTGCGTGCGGAGGAGGCCTCCTGCATGGGAACCTCCCTCCGGGCCCTCGCCACGGCAGCACTCCCATCCCCACCCAAAAAACACTCCAGCAGCCCAGTGGTGACAGCCACCCTCCAATCCTGGAACCAACTGCGGCAGCAATTTGGCCTGACCAAAAGGTCGGACAGGGCTCCCATCTGCAACAACCATAGGTTCAAACCAGCACTGACTGACGCCACCTTCAAAAGGTGGAGGCAGGACGGGGGGACACTGACAGTCAGGGACCTATACACGGACGACAGGATCGCAACACTGGACGAACTGACAGAGAAATTTAAGCTAGCTGGGGGGAACGAGCTGCGGTACCTGCAGCTCAAAAACTTCCTACGAAAGGAGACAAGGACGTACCCACAACCGCCACGACAGACACTACTGGAAGACCTACTGGACGCAAGTATCCTAGAGAAAGGGAACTGTAGTGACATGTATGACCGACTGGTAGATAGGGACGACACCGTACTGGACGCAACAAGGAGGAAATGGGAGGACGACCTGGGGATGGAGATAGGGTGGGGACTCTGGAGCGAAGCACTGCATAGGGTCAACTCCACCTCCACGTGCGCAAGGCTCAGCCTGACGCAACTAAAAGTGGTACATAGAGCCCACTTAACAAGAACCCGTATGAGTAGGTTCTTCCCGGAGGTGGAAGACAGATGTGAACGGTGCCAAAGAGGCCCGGCCAACCACGCCCACATGTTCTGGTCTTGCCCCAGACCCGTGGAGTACTGGACAGCCTTCTTCGAGGTTATGTCCAAAGTGGTGGGAGTGAGGGTGGAGCCATGCCCGATAGTGGCGGTCTTCGGGGTTTCAGAACAGCCAGATCTATTCCTGGGGAGGAGGGCGGACGCCCTTGCCTTTGCCTCCCTGATCGCCCGCCGTAGAATCCTGTTTGGCTGGCGGTCAGCAGCACCGCCCAGAGCTGCAGACTGGCTGTCCGACCTCTCGGAATCTCTCCAAATGGAGAAAATCAAATTTGCCATCCGAGGGTCGGACGACGGCTTCCACAAAACGTGGGAGCCATTCATGCAACTGTTCCGGGACCTATTTGTGGCCAACGTACAAGAGGAAGAATAGTCGGGGGAAGGTAGCGGGAGGGGGGGTGGAGGGGAGGGGGGGCTACAGGTTCGTTACGGGGGTTTGATGGCTAGCTAAGGCCCAAAACCAAACTAAAGAAACATGTTGGGGGGGGGGGGGGGGGGGGGGCGCAGTTACTACTACGAAGATGCTTACCTGTAAATATGTATGTTAATTTTTGCGCGTTTTTTTTTCCTAACAATTTGTAATTTGTTCAATATAAAACATGAAAACTGAATAAAAACATTTTAAAAAAAATGTATACTACAAACAACAGAGGTCCCACTAGTCGCAACCTTCTATTCAGAAAAATACCCTTCTCCTGTTACCCTTTGCCTTCTGTGACTGAGCCAGTTCTGTATCCATCTTACCACCTCATCTCTGATCATAGATCATAGAATTTACAGCGCAGCCATTCAGCCCATCGAGTCTACACGGCCCTTAAAAAGAGCACTCAAGCCCACGTATCTACCCTATCTCCGTAACCCAGACACCCCCACTTAACCATTTTGGACACTAAGGGGCAATTTTGCACGGTCAATTTCGAAGGAAACGAGCACCAGGAGGAAACCCACACAGACACGGGGAGAACGTGCAGTCTCCACACAGACAGTGACCCAAGCTGGGAATCGAACCAGGGACCATGGAGCTGTGAAACAACTGTGCTAACCACTATACTACCGTGCTGCCATTGTGACTTCACCTTTTGTACCAGTCTGCCATGAAGCACCTTGTCAAAGGTTTTACTGAAGTCCATATAAACAACATCCACCGCCCTCCCCTCATCTATTGTCTTTGTCACCTCCTCAAAAAACTCAATCAAGTTAGTGAGGCACGACCTCCACTTCACAAAACATTGCTGTCTATCGCTAATGAGTCCATTTGTTTCCAAATGGGTATAAATCCTGTTCCTGAGAATTCTCTCCAATAATTTACCCACTACCGACGAGAGGCTCAACGGCCTATAGTTTCCAGGTATACCCCGTCGACCTTTCTTAAACAGCAGCACCACATTCACTATTCCCAAGTTCTCTGGGACATCACCTGTAGCCAATGAGGACACAAAGATGTCAGTCAAGGCCACAGCAATTTTCTCCTGGCCAAGGTCATCTTACTGTGCTTCACAATAATGCCATTGGATTTTATACATTGCCCTAAGGGGGAAGACGGGCCTCAATTCAACATCACATCCAAAAGATAGCGCCACTGACAGAGCAGCATTCCCTCAGTACTGACCCTCTGAGAGAGCAGCACTCCCTCAGTACTGACCCTCTGAGAGAGCAGCACTCCCTCAGTACTGACCCTCTGAGAGAGCAGCACTCCCTCAGTACTGACCCTCTGAGAGAGCAGCATTCCCTCAGTACTGACCCACTGATAGAGCAGTACTGCCTCAGTAATGGCCCTCTGACAATGCAGCACTCCCTCAGTACTGACCCTCTGACAGAGTAGCGCTCCCTCAGTACGGACCCTCTGACAGTGCAGCACTCCCTCAGTACTGACCCTCTGACAGTGCAGCACTCCCTCAGTACTGACCCTCTGAGAGAGCAGCACTCCCTTAGTACTGACCCACTGATAGAGCAGTACTGCCTCAGTAATGACGCTCTGACAGTGCGGCACTCCCTCAGTACTGACCTTCTGACAGAGTAGCGCTCCCTCAGTACGGACCCTCTAACAGTGCGACGCTCCCTCAGTACTGACCCTCTGACAATGCAGCACTCCCTCAGTAATGACCCACTGACAGAGCAGCACTCCCTCAGTACTGACCCTCTGACAGTGCAGCACTCCCTCAGTACTGACCCTCTGAGAGAGCAGCATTCCCTCAGTACTGACCCACTGATAGAGCAGTACTGCCTCAGTAATGGCCCTCTGACAATGCAGCACTCCCTCAGTACTGACCCTCTGACAGAGTAGCGCTCCCTCAGTACGGACCCTCTGACAGTGCAGCACTCCCTCAGTACTGACCCTCTGACAGTGCAGCACTCCCTCAGTACTGACCCTCTGAGAGAGCAGCACTCCCTTAGTACTGACCCACTGATAGAGCAGTACTGCCTCAGTAATGACGCTCTCACAGTGCGGCACTCCCTCAGTACTGACCTTCTGACAGAGTAGCGCTCCCTCAGTACGGACCCTCTAACAGTGCGACGCTCCCTCAGTACTGACCCTCTGACAATGCAGCACTCCCTTAGTAATGACCCACTGACAGAGCAGCACTCCCTCAGTACTGACCCTCTGACAGTGCAGCAATTCGTCAGTACTGACCCTCTGACTGTACAGCACTCCCTCAGTACTGAACCTCTGGCAGTGTGACGCTCCCTCAGTACTGACCCTCTGACAGTGCAGCAATCCCTCAATGCAGACGCTCTGACAGTGCAGCATTCCCTCAGTGCTGACCATCTGACAGTGCAGCTCTCCCTCAGTAGTAACCCACTGACAGAGCAGAACTCCCTCAGTACTGACCCTCTGACAGCGCAGCACTCCCTCAGTACTGACCCTCCGACTGTGCAGCACTCCCTCTGTACTGACCCTCTGACAATGCGGCACTCCCTCAGTACTGACCCCCTGACAGAGTAGCGCTCCCTCAGAACGGACCCTCTGACAGTGCGACGCTCCCTCAGTACTTACCCTCTGACAGTGCGGCACTCCCTCAGTGCTGACCCTTTGACAGTGCAGCACTCCCTCAGTACTGACCCACTGACAGAGTAGAACTCCCTCAGTACTGACCCTCCGACAGTGCAGCACTCCCTCCTACTGAGCCTCTGACAAAGCAGCACTCCCTCAGTACTGACCCTCTGACAGTGCAGCACTCCCTCAGTACTGACCCTCTGACAGCGCAGCTCTCCCTCAGTACTGACCGTCTGACAGTGCAGCACTCCCTCAGTACTGACCCTCTGACAGTGCGGCACTCGCTCAGTACTGACCCTCTGACAGCGCAGCACTCCCTCAGTACTGACCCTCTGACAGTGCAGCACTCCCTCAGTACTGACCCTCTGACAGTGCAGCACTCCCTCAGTACTGACCCTCTGACAGTGCGGCACTCCCTCAGTACTGCCCCCCGGAAAGCACAGCACTCCCTCAGTACTGACCCTCTGACAGTGCGGCACTCCCTCAGTACTGATCCTCTGACAGAGCAGCACTCCCTCAGTACTGACCCTCTGACAGTGCAGCACTCCCTCAGTACTGACCCTCTGACAGTGCAGCACTCCCTCAGTACTGACACTCTGACAGTGCAGCACTCCCTCGTACTGAGCCTCTGACAGAGCAGCACTACCTCAGTACAGACCCTCCGACAGTGAGGCACTCCCTCAGAACTGACCCTCTGACAGTGCAGCACTCCCTCAGTACTGACCCTCTGACAGTGCAGCATTCCCTCAGTGCAGACGCTCTGACAGTGCAGCATTCCCTCAGTGCTGACCCTCTGACAGTGCAGCACTCCCTCAGTACTGACCCTCTGACAGAGGAGCACTCCCTCAGTACTGACCCTCTGACAGTGCAGCACTCCCTCAATACTAACCCTCTGACAGTGCGGCACTCCCTATGTACTGACCCTCTGACAATGCGGCACTCCCTCAGTACTGACCCTCTGACTGTGCAGCACTCCTCAGTACTGACCCTCTGACAGAGTAGCGCTCCCTCAGTACGGACCCTCTGACAGTGCAGCACTCCCTCAGTACCCTCTGACAGTGCGACTCTCCCTCAGTACTAACCCTCTGACAGTGCAGCACTCCCTCGGTACAGACCCTCTGACAGTGCAGCATTCCCTCAGTACTGACCCTCTGACAGTGCAGCACTCCCTCAGTACTGACCCTCTGACAGTGTGACGCTCCCTCAGTACTGACCCTCTGGCAGTGTAGCTCTCCCTCAGTGCAGATGTTCTGACAGTGGAGCATTCCCTCAGTGCTGACCCTCTGACAGTGCACCACTCCCTCAGTACTGACCATCTGACAGTGCAGCACTCCCTCGTACTGACCCTCTGACAGCACAGCACTCCCTCAGTACTGACCCTCTGACAGCGCAGCACTCCCTCAGTACTGACCCTCTGACAGTGCGGCACTCCCTTAGTCCTGCCCCCGTAAAGCGCAGCACTCCCTCAGTACTGACCCTCTGACAGAGCAGCACTCCCTCAGTACAGACCCTCTGACAGTGCGGCACTCCCTCAGTACTGACCCTCTGACAGCGCAGCACTCCTTCAGTACTGACCCTCTCACAGTGCGGCACTCCCTCAGTCCTGCCCCCGGAAAGCGCAGAGCACCCTCAATACTGACCCTCTGACATATCAGCACTCCCTCAGTACAACCCTCTGACAGCGCAGCACTCCCTGAGTACTGACCCTCTGACAGAGCAGCACTCCCTCAGTACAGACCCTCTGACAGTGCGGCACTCACTCAGTACTGACCCTCTCTCAGTGCGGCACTCCCTCAGAACTGACCCTCTGACAGTGCAGCACTCCCTCAGTACTGACTCTCTGACAGTGCAGCACTCCCTCAGTACTGACCCTCTGACAGTGTAGCACTCCCTCAGTACTGACCCTCTGACAGTTCAGCACTCCCTCAGTACTGACCCTGTGGCAGTGCAGCACACCCTCAGTACTGACCCTCTGACAGTGCAGCATTCCCTCAGTACTGACCCTCTGACAGTGCAGCACTCCCTCAGTACTGACCCTCTGACAGTGCGGCACTACCTCAGTACTGACCCTCTGACAGTGCAGCACTCCCTCAGTACTGACCCTCTGACAGTGCAGGACTCCCTCAGTACTGACCCTCTGACAGTGCTGCACTCTCTCAGTACTGACCCTCTGACAGTGCAGCACTCCCTCAGTACTGACCCTCCGACAGTGCAGCACTCCCTCCTACTGAGCCTCTGACAAAGCAGCACTCCCTCAGTACTGACCCTCTGACAGCGCAGCTCTCCCTCAGTACTGACCGTCTGACAGTGCAGCACTCCCTCAGAACTGACCCTCTGACAGTGCGGCACTCCCTCAGTACTGACCCTCTGACAGCGCAGCACTCCCTCAGTACTGACCCTCTGACAGTGCAGCACTCCCTCAGTACTGACCCTCTGACAGTGCAGCACTCCCTCAGTACTGACCCTCTGACAGTGCGGCACTCCCTCAGTACTGCCCCCCGGAAAGCACAGCACTCCCTCAGTACTGACCCTCTGACAGTGCGGCACTCCCTCAGTACTGATCCTCTGACAGAGCAGCACTCCCTCAGTACTGACCCTCTGACAGTGCAGCACTCCCTCAGTACTGACCCTCTGACAGTGCAGCACTCCCTCAGTACTGACACTCTGACAGTGCAGCACTCCCTCGTACTGAGCCTCTGACAGAGCAGCACTACCTCAGTACAGACCCTCCGACAGTGAGGCACTCCCTCAGAACTGACCCTCTGACAGTGCAGCACTCCCTCAGTACTGACCCTCTGACAGTGCAGCATTCCCTCAGTGCAGACGCTCTGACAGTGCAGCATTCCCTCAGTGCTGACCCTCTGACAGTGCAGCACTCCCTCAGTACTGACCCTCTGACAGAGGAGCACTCCCTCAGTACTGACCCTCTGACAGTGCAGCACTCCCTCAATACTAACCCTCTGACAGTGCAGCACTCCCTATGTACTGACCCTCTGACAATGCGGCACTCCCTCAGTACTGACCCTCTGACTGTGCAGCACTCCTCAGTACTGACCCTCTGACAGAGTAGCGCTCCCTCAGTACGGACCCTCTGACAGTGCAGCACTCCCTCAGTACCCTCTGACAGTGCGACTCTCCCTCAGTACTAACCCTCTGACAGTGCAGCACTCCCTCGGTACAGACCCTCTGACAGTGCAGCATTCCCTCAGTACTGACCCTCTGACAGTGCAGCACTCCCTCAGTACTGACCCTCTGACCGTGTGACGCTCCCTCAGTACTGACCCTCTGGCAGTGTAGCTCTCCCTCAGTGCAGATGTTCTGACAGTGGAGCATTCCCTCAGTGCTGACCCTCTGACAGTGCACCACTCCCTCAGTACTGACCATCTGACAGTGCAGCACTCCCTCGTACTGACCCTCTGACAGCACAGCACTCCCTCAGTACTGACCCTCTGACAGCGCAGCACTCCCTCAGTACTGACCCTCTGACAGTGCGGCACTCCCTTAGTCCTGCCCCCGTAAAGCGCAGCATTCCCTCAGTACTGACCCTCTGACAGAGCAGCACTCCCTCAGTACAGACCCTCTGACAGTGCGGCACTCCCTCAGTACTGACCCTCTGACAGCGCAGCACTCCTTCAGTACTGACCCTCTCACAGTGCGGCACTCCCTCAGTCCTGCCCCGGAAAGCGCAGAGCACCCTCAATACTGACCCTCTGACATATCAGCACTCCCTCAGTACAACCCTCTGACAGCGCAGCACTCCCTGAGTACTGACCCTCTGACAGAGCAGCACTCCCTCAGTACAGACCCTCTGACAGTGCGGCACTCACTCAGTACTGACCCTCTCTCAGTGCGGCACTCCCTCAGAACTGACCCTCTGACAGTGCAGCACTCCCTCAGTACTGACTCTCTGACAGTGCAGCACTCCCTCAGTACTGACCCTCTGACAGTGTAGCACTCCCTCAGTACTGACCCTCTGACAGTTCAGCACTCCCTCAGTACTGACCCTGTGGCAGTGCAGCACTCCCTCAGTACTGACCCTCTGACAGTGCAGCATTCCCTCAGTACTGACCCTCTGACAGTGCAGCACTCCCTCAGTACTGACCCTCTGACAGTGCGGCACTCCCTCAGTACTGACCCTCTGACAGTGCAGCACTCCCTCAGTACTGACCCTCTGACAGTGCAGGACTCCCTCAGTACTGACCCTCTGACAGTGCTGCACTCTCTCAGTACTGACCCTCTGACAGTGCAGCACTCCCTCAGTACTGACCCTCCGACAGTGCAGCACTCCCTCCTACTGAGCCTCTGACAAAGCAGCACTCCCTCAGTACTGACCCTCTGACAGCGCAGCTCTCCCTCAGTACTGACCGTCTGACAGTGCAGCACTCCCTCAGTACTGACCCTCTGACAGTGCGGCACTCCCTCAGTACTGACCCTCTGACAGCGCAGCACTCCCTCAGTACTGACCCTCTGACAGTGCAGCACTCCCTCAGTACTGACCCTCTGACAGTGCAGCACTCCCTCAGTACTGACCCTCTGACAGTGCGGCACTCCCTCAGTACTGCCCCCCGGAAAGCACAGCACTCCCTCAGTACTGACCCTCTGACAGTGCGGCACTCCCTCAGTACTGATCCTCTGACAGAGCAGCACTCCCTCAGTACTGACCCTCTGACAGTGCAGCACTCCCTCAGTACTGACCCTCTGACAGTGCAGCACTCCCTCAGTACTGACACTCTGACAGTGCAGCACTCCCTCGTACTGAGCCTCTGACAGAGCAGCACTACCTCAGTACAGACCCTCCGACAGTGAGGCACTCCCTCAGAACTGACCCTCTGACAGTGCAGCACTCCCTCAGTACTGACCCTCTGACAGTGCAGCATTCCCTCAGTGCAGACGCTCTGACAGTGCAGCATTCCCTCAGTGCTGACCCTCTGACAGTGCAGCACTCCCTCAGTACTGACCCTCTGACAGAGGAGCACTCCCTCAGTACTGACCCTCTGACAGTGCAGCACTCCCTCAATACTAACCCTCTGACAGTGCAGCACTCCCTATGTACTGACCCTCTGACAATGCGGCACTCCCTCAGTACTGACCCTCTGACTGTGCAGCACTCCTCAGTACTGACCCTCTGACAGAGTAGCGCTCCCTCAGTACGGACCCTCTGACAGTGCAGCACTCCCTCAGTACCCTCTGACAGTGCGACTCTCCCTCAGTACTAACCCTCTGACAGTGCAGCACTCCCTCGGTACAGACCCTCTGACAGTGCAGCATTCCCTCAGTACTGACCCTCTGACAGTGCAGCACTCCCTCAGTACTGACCCTCTGACAGTGTGACGCTCCCTCAGTACTGACCCTCTGGCAGTGTAGCTCTCCCTCAGTGCAGATGCTCTGACAGTGGAGCATTCCCTCAGTGCTGACCCTCTGACAGTGCACCACTCCCTCAGTACTGACCATCTGACAGCGCAGCACTCCCTCAGTACTGACCCTCTGACAGTGCGGCACTCCCTCAGTCCTGCCCCCGTAAAGCGCAGCACTCCCTCAGTACTGACCCTCTGACAGAGCAGCACTCCCTCAGTACAGACCCTCTGACAGTGCGGCACTCCCTCAGTACTGACCCTCTGACAGCGCAGCACTCCTTCAGTACTGACCCTCTCACAGTGCGGCACTCCCTCAGTCCTGCCCCCGGAAAGCGCAGAGCACCCTCAATACTGACCCTCTGACATATCAGCACTCCCTCAGTACAACCCTCTGACAGCGCAGCACTCCCTGAGTACTGACCCTCTGACAGAGCAGCACTCCCTCAGTACAGACCCTCTGACAGTGCGGCACTCCCTCAGTACTGACCCTCTCTTAGTGCGGCACTCCCTCAGAACTGACCCTCTGACAGTGCAGCACTCCCTCAGTACTGACTCTCTGACAGTGCAGAACTCCCTCAGTACTGACCCTCTGACAGTGTAGCACTCCCTCAGTACTGACCCTCTGACAGTTCAGCACTCCCTCAGTACTGACCCTGTGGCAGTGCAGCACTCCCTCAGTACTGACCCTCTGACAGTGCAGCATTCCCTCAGTACTGACCCTCTGACAGTGCAGCACTCCCTCAGTACTGACCCTCTGACAGTGCGGCAATCCCTCAGCACTGACCCTCTGACAGTGCAGCACTCCCTCAGTACTGACCCTCTGACAGTGCAGGACTCCCTCAGTACTGACCCTCTGACAGTGCTGCACTCTCTTAGTACTGACCCTCTGACAGTGCAGCACTCCCTCAGTACTGACCCTCTGACAGTGCTGCACTCCCTCAGTACTGACCCTCTGACAGTGCAGCACTCCCTCAGTACTGACCCTCTGACAGTGCAGCACTCCCTCAGTACTGACCCTCTGACAGAGTGGCGCTCCCTCAGTACGGAACGTCTGACAGTGCAGCACTCCCTCAGTACTGAAACTCTGACAGTGCAGCACTCCCTCAGTACTGACCCTCTGAGAGAGCAGCACTCCCTTAGTACTGACCCACTGATAGAGCAGTACTGCCTCAGTAATGACCCTCTGACAGTGCGGCACTCCCTCAGTACTGAACTTCTGACAGAGTAGCGCTCCCTCAGTACGGACCTCTAACAGTGCGACGCTCCCTCAGTACTGACCCTCTGACAATGCAGCACTCCCTCAGTAATGACCCACTGACAGAGCAGCACTCCCTCAGTACTGACCCTATGACAGTGCAGCACTCCCTCAGTACTGACTCTCTGACAGTGCAGCAATTCGTCAGTACTGACCCTCTGACTGTACAGCACTCCCTCAGTACTGAACCTCTGGCAGTGAGACGCTCCCTCAGTACTGACCCTCTGACAGTGCAGCAATCCGTCAATGCAGACGCTCTGACAGTGCAGTATTCCCTCAGTGCTGGCCATCTGACAGTGCAGCTCTCCCTCAGTACTAACCCACTGACAGAGCAGAACTCCCTCAGTACTGACCCTCTGACAGCGCAGCACTCCCTCAGTACTGACCCTCCGACTGTGCAGCACTCCCTCTGTACTGACCCTCTGACAATGCGGCACTCCCTCAGTACTGACCCCCTGACAGAGTAGCGCTCCCTCAGTACGGACCCTCTGACAGTGCGACGCTCCCTCAGTACTGACCCTCTGACAGTGCGGCACTCCCTCAGTGCTGACCCTCTGACAGTGCAGCACTCCCTCAGTACTGACCCACTGACAGAGTAGAACTCCCTCAGTACTGACCCTCCGACAGTGCAGCACTCCCTCCTACTGAGCCTCTGACAAAGCAGCACTCCCTCAGTACTGACCCTCTGACAGTGCAGCACTCCCTCAGTACTGACCCTCTGACAGCGCAGCTCTCCCTCAGTACTGACCGTCTGACAGTGCAGCACTCCCTCAGTACTGACCCTCTGACAGTGCGGCACTCCCTCAGTACTGACACTCTGACAGCGCAGCACTCCCTCAGTACTGACCCTCTGACAGTGCAGCACTCCCTCAGTACTGACCCTCTGACAGTGCAGCACTCCCTCAGTACTGACCCTCTGACAGTGCGGCACTCCCTCAGTACTGCCCCCCGGAAAGCACAGCACTCCCTCAGTACTGACCCTCTGACAGTGCGGCACTCCCTCAGTACTGATCCTCTGACAGAGCAGCACTCCCTCAGTACTGACCCTCTGACAGTGCAGCACTCCCTCAGTACTGACCCTCTGACAGTGCAGCACTCCCTCAGTACTGACACTCTGACAGTGCAGCACTCCCTCGTACTGAGCCTCTGACAGAGCAGCACTCCCTCAGTACAGACCCTCCGACAGTGAGGCACTCCCTCAGAACTGACCCTCTGACAGTGCAGCACTCCCTCAGTACTGACCCTCTGACAGTGCAGCATTCCCTCAGTGCAGACGCTCTGACAGTGCAGCATTCCCTCAGTGCTGACCCTCTGACAGTGCAGCACTCCCTCAGTACTGACCCTCTGACAGAGGAGCACTCCCTCAGTACTGACCCTCTGACAGTGCAGCACTCCCTCAACACTAACCCTCTGACAGTGCAGCACTCCCTATGTACTGACCCTCTGACAATGCGGCACTCCCTCAGTACTGACCCTCTGACTGTGCAGCACTCCTCAGTACTGACCCTCTGACAGAGTAGCGCTCCCTCAGTACGGACCCTCTGACAGTGCAGCACTCCCTCAGTACCCTCTGACAGTGCGACTCTCCCTCAGTACTGACTCTCTGACAGTGCAGCACTCCCTCGGTACAGACCCTCTGACAGTGCAGCATTCCCTCAGTACTGACCCTCTGACAGTGCAGCACTCCCTCAGTACTGACCCTCTGACAGTGTGACGCTCCCTCAGTACTGACCCTCTGGCAGTGTAGCTCTCCCTCAGTGCAGATGCTCTGACAGTGGAGCATTCCCTCAGTGCTGACCCTCTGACAGTGCACCACTCCCTCAGTACTGACCATCTGACAGTGCAGCACTCCCTCGTACTGACCCTCTGACAGCACAGCACTCCCTCAGTACTGACCCTCTGACAGCGCACCACTCCCTCAGTACTGACCCTCTGACAGTGCGGCACTCCCTCAGTCCTGCCCCCGTAAAGCGCAGCACTCCCTCAGTACTGACCCTCTGACAGAGCAGCACTCCCTCAGTACAGACCCTCTGACAGTGCGGCACTCCCTCAGTACTGACCCTCTGACAGCGCAGCACTCCTTCAGTACTGACCCTCTCACAGTGCGGCACTCCCTCAGTCCTGCCCCCGGAAAGCGCAGAACACCCTCAGTATTGACCCTCTGACATATCAGCACTCCCTCAGTACAGACCCTCTGACAGCGCAGCACTCCCTCAGTACTGACCCTCTGACAGAGCAGCACTCCCTCAGTACAGACCCTCTGACAGTGCGGCACTCCCTCAGTACTGACCCTCTCTCAGTGCGGCACTCCCTCAGAACTGACCCTCTGACAGTGCAGCACTCCCTCAGTACTGACTCTCTGACAGTGCAGCACTCCCTCAGTACTGACCCTCTGACAGTGTAGCACTCCCTCAGTACTGACCCTCTGACAGTGCAGCACTCCCTCAGTACTGACCCTGTGGCAGTGCAGCACTCCCTCAGTACTGACCCTCTGACAGTGCAGCATTCCCTCAGTACTGACCCTCTGACAGTGCAGCACTCCCTCAGTACTGACCCTCTGACAGTGCAGCACTCCCTCAGTACTGACCCTCTGACAGTGCAGCGCTCCCTCAGTACTGACCCTCTGACAGTGCAGCACTCCCTCAGTACTGACCCTCTGACAGTGCAGCGCTCCCTCAGTACTGACCCTCTGACAGTGCAGCACTCCCTCAGTACTGACCCTCTGACAGTGAGGCACTCCCTCAGTACTGACCCTCTGACAGTGCAGCACTCCCTCAGTACTGACCCTCTGACAGTGCAGCACTCCCTCAGTACTGACCCTCTGACAGTGCGGCACTCCCTCAGTACTGACCCTCTGACAGTGCAGCACTCCCTCAGTACTGACCCTCTGACAGTGCAGCACTCCCTCAGTACTGACCCTCTGACAGTGCAGCACTCCCTCAGTACTGCACTGAGCTGTCAGTAATTTGAGTTTGGTGCTCTCGTCATCGGAATCCGTTTTGAAGCCTTAAATCTCTCGATTCCGTGGGGAGAGTGTGTCCAGCTGCAGTGTGAAGGGGAGTCTCTCTCCCTCTGAGTCAGGATCCTGTCAGTATAACTCTCTCCATTCCGTGGGGAGAGTGTGTCCAGCTGCAGTGTGAAGGGGAGTCACTCTCCCTCTGAGCCAGGATCCTGTCAGTATAACTCTCTCCATTCCGTGGGGAGAGTGTGTCCAGCTGCAGTGTGAAGGGGAGTCACTCTCCCTCTGAGCCAGGATCCTGTCAGTATAACTCTCTCCATTCCGTGGGGAGAGTGTGTCCAGCTGAGCTGCAGCTGCAGTGTGAAGGGGAGTCACTCTCCCTCTGAGCCAGGATCCTGTCAGCACAACACTCACTCCAGAGGCTTGAGCACAAAGTCCAGGAGAGCGCTGAGCGAGTGCTGCATTGTTGGAAGGAAGGTCTCTCAGGTCAGACATAAAACTCAGGCCCCGTCTGCCCTCTCGGTGAAGACACATTCTTCACAATTCAGCTCAACTCAGGGATCCAACCAGCAGATGGAGACAAAGATGAGGTGAAAGTGAAAGTCAAAGTAGTGAAAATATAACGTGATTTCCCAGAATAGATAGAGTTTCTCGGTTACTAACTGTGGTCAAAAGCACCTAGTGAAACACCGGAAGGGTGATGCTGTGAAAGAGTCAGAATCTCAGACAGGAAATGTGCAGCTGTTGCAGGAGATACAACCACAGGAGATGTTCGTTACACACAGGTTCCAACTCTGAAACAAACACTGCAAAAACATGACCCTTCTTTAGAATGTTCAACACCGAACAGCTTGTTCAATATTCACAAGATCCTGTCTCCCAGTTGGTCACCTCCCTGGGCCGGCACAGTCTCCAGAACCGACGGAAAGCTCACAGCCTGGCTGGTCTCTGTAAAATTCTGATTGGACAATTGAATATTTCTGAGCATTACATTAACCCCAAAAGTGACTGAGCTCAGGGATCTAAACCAACAACTGCAAATAAATACACTCTGACCTGCTTCATTTACCTTCTCAACAACTAACAAAGAAAAGTACAGCACAGGAACAGGCCCTTTGGCCCTCCAAGCCTGTGCCGATCATGAAGCCCTAACGAAAAAAAAGACCTTCTGTCTTTATTCAGTCCGTATCCCTCTATTTCCTCCCTGTTCATGGACCCATCCAAATGCATTTTAAATAATGCTAACCTGCCTACTTGCACCACACCCTCGGGCAGCGCGTTCTGGACACCCACTACTCTCTGCATCAAATACTTAACCCTGCGCATCTCCCTTAAACTTTCCTTTCTCACCTTGAGCCTGTGCCCCTTTGTCATTGACACTTCCACCCTTGGGAAAAGCCTCTGACTATCTATCCTATCTGAACCTCTCATAATTTTGTAGATCTCTATCAGGTCTCCCCCAGCTTCTGTCTTTTTAGTGAAAAAGTCATAGTTTATTCAACCTGTCCTCAGAACCAACACCCTCTAGGCCAGGCAGCATCCTGGTGAACCTTCTTTGCATGTTCTCCAAAGCTTCCATGTCCTCCTGATGATATGGTGACCAGAACTGCACACAATACTCCAAATGCCACTTTTAGGGGACTGTGGATCTGAACACCCAGATCCCTCTGTATGTTAATGTTCCGAAGGATTCTGCCATTTATAGTAGAATTCATACCTAGATTTGATCCTCCAAAATGCATCACCTCACATTTGTCCGGAATAAATTACACCTACCATGTTGTGTCGACCATTTATCCTAATCTAAGATCAACCTAACCTACATCTGGATAGAAATTGTCCCATTGGGCAGACGCAGCATGGGTTTGTAAAAGGCAGGTCATGCCTAACTAATTTAGTGGAATTTTTTGAGGACATTACCAGTGCGGTAGATAACGGGGAGCCGATGGATGTGGTATATCTGGATTTCCAGAAAGCCTTTGACAAGGTGCCACACAAAAGGTTGCTGCATAAGATAAAGATGCATGGCATTAAGGGTAAAGTAGTAGCATGGATAGAGGATTGGTTATTTAATAGAAAGCAAAGAGTGGGGATTAATGGGTGCTTCTCTGGTTGGCAATCAGTAGCTAGTGGTGTCCCTCAGGGATCCGTGTTGGGCCCACAATTGTTCACAATTTACATAGATGATTTGGAGTTGGGGACCAAGGGCAATGTGTCCAAGTTTGCAGATGACACTAAGATGAGTGGTAAAGCGAAAAGTGCAGAGGATACTGGAAGTCTGCAGAGGGATTTGGATAGGTTAAGTGAATGGGCTCGGGTCTGGCAGATGGAATACAATGTTGACAAATGTGAGGTTATCCATTTTGGTAGGAATAACAGCAAACGGGACTATTATTTAAACGATAAAATATTAAAGCATGCCGCTGTTCAGAGAGACTTGGGTGTGCTAGTGCATGAGTCACAGAAGGTTGGTTTACAAGTGCAACAGGTGATTAAGAAGGCAAATGGAATTTTGTCCTTCATTGCTAGAGGGATGGAGTTTAAGACTAGGGAGGTTATGTTGCAATTGTATAAGGTGTTAGTGCGGCCACACCTGGAGTATTGTGTTCAGTTTTGGTCTCCTTACTTGAGAAAGGACGTACTGGCGCTGGAGGGTGTGCAGAGGAGATTCACTAGGTTAATCCCAGAGCTGAAGGGGTTGGATTATGAGGAGAGGTTGAGTAGACTGGGACTGTACTCGTTGGAATTTAGAAGGATGAGGGGGGATCTTATAGAAACATTTAAAATTATGAAGGGAATAGATAGGATAGATGCGGGCAGGTTGTTTCCACTGGCGGGCGACAGCAGAACTAGGGGACATAGCCTCAAAATAAGGGGAAGTAGATTTAGGACTGAGTTTAGGAGGAACTTCTTCACCCAAAGGGTTGTGAATCTATGGAATTCCTTGCCCAGTGAAGCAGTTGAGGCTCCTTTATTACATGTTTTTAAGGTAAATATAGATAGTTTTTTGAAGAATAAAGGGATTAAGGGTTATGGTGTTCGGGCCGGAAAGTGGAGCTGAGTCCACAAAAGATCAGCCATGATCTAATTGAATGGCGGAGCAGGCTCGAGGGGCCAGATGGCCTACTCCTGCTCCTAGTTCTTATGTTCTTATGTTCTTATGTTCTTATTACATCCCTTCAATTTACTGCTGTCCATGTGCCTATCTAAGAGTCACTGAAATATCCCGAATGACTCGGACTCCCCACCTCTGCTGGCAGTGCATTCCACACACCAGCCACTCTCTGTGTAAAGAACCTACCTCTGACATCTCCCCTATACCTTCCTCCAATCACCTTAAAACAATGTCCCCTCGTGACAGCCATTTTCACCCTGGGGAAAAGTCTCTGGCTATCCAGTCTATCCATGCCGCTCATCACCTTGTGCACCGCTATCAAGTCACCTCTCTTCCTTCTTCGCTCCAGTGAAAAAGCCCTAGCTCCCTCAATCTTTCTTGATAAGACATTCCTTCCAGTCCAGGCAGCATCCTGGTAAATCTCCTCTGCACCCTCTCCAAAGCGTCCACATTCTTCCTATAATGAGGCGACCAGAACTGGACACAATATTCCAAGTGTGGTCTAACCAGGGCTTTATAAAGCTGCTGCAAAACCTCGTGGCTCTTAAACTCAATCCCCCTGTTAATGAAAGCCAACACACCATAGGCCTTCTTAACAACCGTATGAGGGCCTCACGGTAGCATGGTGGTTAGCATCAATGCTTCACAGCTCCAGGGTCCCAGGTTCGATTCCCGGCTGGGTCACTGTCTGTCTGTGTGGAGTCTGCACGTCCTCCCCGTGTGTGCGTGGGTTTCCTCCGGGTGCTCCGGTTTCCTCCCACAGTCCAAAGATGTGCGGGTTAGGTGGATTGGCCATGCTAAATTGCCCGTAGTGTAAGGTTAATGGGGGGATTGTTGGGATACGGGTTACGTGGGTTTAAGTAGGGTGATCATTGCTCGGCACAACATCGAGGGCCGAAGGGCCTGTTCTGTGCTGTAATGTTCTATGTTCTATCAACCTGGGTGGCAACTTTGAGGGATCTATGTACGTGGACCCCAAGAACCCTCTGTTCCTCAACACTTCCAAGAATCCTGCCTTTAACCCTGTATTCAGCATTCAAATTTGACCTTCCAAAATAAATCACTTCACATTTATTTAGCTTGAACTCCATCTGCCACTTCTCAGCCCAGCTCTGCATCCTGTCAATGTCCTGTTGTAACCTGGAACAACCCTCAACACTATCTACTACTCCCCCAACCTTGGTGTAGTCGGCATACATACAAACCCACCCTTCCACTTCCTCATCCAAGTCATTTATAAAAAACACAAAGAGCAGAGGTCCTAGAACAGATCCCTGCAGGACACCACTGGTTACTGACCTCCAAGCGGAATACTTTCCATCCACTACCATTCACCGTCTTCTTTCAGCCAGCCAATTCTGTATCCAGACAGCCAAATTTCCCTGTATCCCATGCTCAGTAACGTTCTGAATGAGCCTACCATGTGGAACCTTATCAAATGCCTGACTGCAATCCATATACACCACATCCACTGCCCGACCTTCATCAATGTGTCTTGTCACATCCTCAAATAATTAATTGAGGCTTGTGAGGAATGACCTGCCCCTCACAAAGCCATGCTGACTATCTTTAAGCAAAGTATCTTTTTCTCAATAATCAGAAATCCTGAGTGGGATTCTCCAACCCCTCGCCGGGTCCCAGAGCGGAAAATCGGTGTCATCGGGGCTGGCGTGGGCGGCGTGGCGCGTTCGGGGCCCGCTCTACGCAGGGACCTCTGCGTTTCTCCGGCCCGAATGGGCTGATTGGCCGTAGCCAAAAAGCCGAGTCCTGCCGGCGCCGTCCTAACATCCTCTGAGCCGGCGGGACCACAGCCTGTGGGGGGGGGGTGGGGGGGGGGAGAGAACCGACCCCAGGGGGGCCTCCATTGTGACCTGGCCCGCAATCGGGGCCAACCAATCGGCGGGCCGGCCTCTCGGGCTGGGGGCCTCGGTTCTTCCCCGCCGACCCCTGTAGCCCTACGCCATTTGGCTCGGGGATGAAAACCACTGCGCATGCGCACGTTGATGCCGGTGCCACTGCGCATGCGCACGTTGGCACTGGTCCAACAGTGCATGCGCAGACCCCACGGTGCCCTGACTTGACGTGGTCCGCTCCAGCGCCGTGCTCACACCCTGTGTCCCAGAGAATCAGGCCTCGGAACGACCACTGATGCCGGCGTGCAACATTCCTGTTTTGACGCTGGCGTCGGCATTCAGCCGCTAGATCGGAGAATCCCGCCCCCCCTATTTCTCAGAATCCTTTCCAATATTTTGCTCACCACAGACATAAGACTGACGGGTCTGTAATTCCCAGGTATTTCCCTATTCCCTTTCTTGAACAGGGGAACAACATTCGCCTCCCTCCAATCATCCAAAACTACTCCAGTGGAGAGTGGGGATGCCAAGATCATCGCCAATGGCGCAGCAATCTCCTCCATAGTTTCCTGTAGTAACCTTGGGTATATCCCGTCAGGCCCAGGGGACTTATCTATCCTGATGCTTTTCAAAGTTTCTGGCACTTCCTCCTTAATATCAACCTGTTTGCGTCTATTAACCTGGTTCACACTGTTCTCACTAGCAACAAGGTCCCTCTCTCTTGTAGCCACCTAAAATGGACGCTGAGCTGCAAACGCTAAGACTGTAGGGAGAAGACAGTTTTGGCCAAGGCAAGCGGTTTGCAAGAACTCATTAGCATTCTGCACGTAGCAGAAACTAGTCTGTGCTCAGGTGAAAAGACCTCAGCTAGGTGCAAATGGCAAAACGCTTTGCATACTAATGAGGCAATCCAGACCTGAACACCCACACAATGGCAACATTTGACTTTGAATGGACACGTTAAGTGGATGTCCAGACAACCCGGCACCAGAGACATCCAAAAGGCCATAGGAAACGCCCCTCCATCACGGAGACCCCCTCGCATTGGGGAATTCGAACGATAGCGATGGAAAGCTGATCCAATCGATAACTAAAGGTTAAAGCCCGCCCCAAAAAGGCATGGACATTGGGGGTGCTATAAAAGATAGACCCCGCGTGTTGTCCGGTCTGTTTTGTGCTCCGGCTACCTGTGATCCAGAACTTTGACTTGACTCCTGACTCCAGCCGTTGAGCACCAGCCGCTGAACTGTAAGTTACCATACAACGCTCGCTACGCGAACCAGCTCCCCGTAGACCCTGACGACCAGCATACTCTCTGAAGGTTACAGCCCCAAGATCGGAACGAAGGCCTCGCTCCCTGACCTTGCCTGTTCCTGCTTAGTTAAGTATACTGATCGTTTTGTTCCTGTTTAGTTAAGTATACTGATCGTTTAGTTTAGTCGTTGCTTAGTCCCTTAGTGTGTGCATGTGTATTTATTATATTTGTAATAATAAATACAATTCGTTTGGAACTTATTAATCGGTGTATCGTTTTATTACTTTGAACCTGACCTTGGAATACTTGTGACGGTGTCTAGATACGGCACCTGGCGACTCCGAGCTAGAAAATACACATACAGAGCCATAGCAGTGTTAAGCACACAGGCGTGTTAATACACTCCAATAAACGCGTTTTACACTCAAAGTAAAACGTGCAACACTCTTGTAAATAATGAAGCAAAATATTCATTTAGTTCCTCCCCCATCTCCTCAGACTCTAGGAACATGTTCCCTCCACTATCCCTGATCAGCCCGACTCTCACTCTGACTATCCTCTTATTTCTCACATAAGTGTGGAATGCCTTGGGGCTTTCCCTAATCCTGCCGCCAGGGCTTTTTCATGCCCCCTTCTAGCTCCCCTAAGTCAATTTCTGATTTCTTTCCTGGTTACTTTGTAACCCTCTAGAGCCGAGTCAGATCCTTTCTTCCTCAATCTTCCTTTTTCCTATTGACTAAAAGCTCCACTTCTCTGGTCATCCAAGGCTCCTTCACCTTACCATTCCTTCCCGTCTCAGTGGGACAAAACTATCCAACACTCGCAGCAAGTGCTCCTTAAACAATCCCCACATTACGGTTGTGCATTTCCCCAAGAACAATTGTTCCCACTTTATGGTCCTCAACTCCTGTCTAATAGCAGAATAATTTCCCCTCCCCCAATTAAATACCTTCCACAGTGTCTGTTCCTATCCTTTCCATGACTATGGTAAAGGTCAACGAGTTGTGGTCACTTTTACCGAAATGCTCTCCCACCGAGACATCTGACACCTGGCCTGGTTTGTTGCCGAGCACCAAGTCCAATATGGCCTCCTCCCTAGTCAGCCTGTCTCCATATTGAGTCAGGAATCCTTCCTGTAACACCTGACAAACTCTGTTCCATCCAAACCATTTGCACTAAGGAGGTTCAGTCAATATCAGGGAAGTTGAAGACACCCGTGACAACAACTCTGTTGCTTTTGCACTTTTCCAAGGTCTCCTGCCCAATCTGTTCCTCCATCTCTCTGCTGTTATTGGCGGGTCTATAAAGTGAAAAGTCCCAATAAAGTGACTGCTCCTTTCTTGTTTCTGACTCCCACCCATACTGACTCAGTAGACAAACCCTCCACGACTATTTCCTTTTCTGCAGCTGTGGTACACTCCCTAATTAACAATGCCACTCCCCCTCCCCTTTTACCGCCCTCCCTATTCTTCTTAAAACATCTAAACCCCGGAACATCTAACAACCATTCCTGCCCCTGTGAAATCCATGTCTCCGTAATGGCCACAACATCGTAGTTCCAAGTACTGATCCATGGTCTAAGTTCATCTCCCTTGGGCGGGATTCTCCCTGACCCGGTGGGGCGAGGGGTCCCGGTGGGATGGAGTGGCATGAACCACTCCGGCATTGGGCTGCCCCAAAGGTGAGGAATCCGCACCTTTAGGGGCCAAGCCCTCACCTTTCGGGCTCAGCCCGCCCCGCTGGCCAGCGTGGAAGGCGTTTGGCGCCACCCCAGCCGGGGCCGAAGAGACTCTGCCGGCCAGCGGCAGTTCATGCATGCGCGGGAGTGGGTCACCTCCACGTTGGCCATCACGGAGGCTGATGGCCGACGCGGAGGGGAAAGAGTGCCCCCTTGGCACAGGCCCGCCCGTGGATAAAGGGGCCCCGATTGCAGGCCTGGCCACCACGGAACAACCCCCCACCCCCCTCCCCCGGGGCCAGATCGTCCCGCCCCGTCCCCCAGGACCCCGAAGCCCACCCGCGCCTCCTGGTCCCGCCGGTAAGGGACGTGGTTTAACTCACACCCGGCAGAACCGGCATAACAGCAGCGGGACTTCGGCCCATCGCGGGCCGGAGAATCGCCGGGGGGGGGGGGGGGGGGGGGGGGTCAGACTGAGCGCGCGAGTGCATTTCTCGCCCCTGCCGAATCTCCGGCTCCAGAGAATTCGGTGGCCGGCGGGGTGATCGGAGAATCCGGCCCATATTCCTTACACTCCTTGCAGTGAAACAGACACAATTTAACTCATTCCACTGAGTGCAACTTTACCCTCTCAACTGCCTACAGTTCCTCACAGACTGGCTGCATACTATTTCTGCCTGTTCAATACCTACCCTATCCTCTGATCCATAGCTCTGGTTTGCATCCCCCTGCCAAACTAGTTTAAACCCTCTCGCAGTGCCCCAGCAAACCTCGCACCCAGGATATTGGTGCCTCTCCAGTTTAGGTGCAATCCATCCTTCATGATCAGGTCCCACCTTCCCCAGAATATATCCCAATGATCCACATATCTGAAGCCTTCCCTCCTACACCAGCCCTGCAGCCACGTGTTCAGCTGCACTCGCTCTCTGTTCCTTGCTTCACCTGCATGTGGCACCGATAGCAATCCTGAGATCACTGCTCTGCTTGTTCTGCTCTTTAGCTTTCAACCTAAGTCCCTAAAATCACTTTTTAGATCCTCATCCCTTTTCTTAGCTATGTTGCTGATGCCAATGTGAACCACGACTTCAGTTTAATCGGGACAAATGTGAAATAATCCATTTTGGTAGGTCTAACATAGAGGGGAAATATACCGTAAATGGCAAAACTCTTAGGAATATACAAAGTCAGAGAGATCTGGGCGTACAGATCAACAGATCTTTGAAAGTGGCAACACAAGTGGACAAGGTAGTCAAGAAAGCAAATGGAATTCTTGCCTTCATTGGATGGGGCATCGATTAAATAAATTGGCAATTCATACTCAAGTTGTTCAGAACCTTGGTAAGGACACACTTGGAATACTGCGCACAATTCTGGTCACTACACTACCAGAAGGTTGTGGAGGCTTTGGAGAGGGTGCAGAGGCGGTTTACCAAGATGTTGCCTGGTCTGGAGGGTGTTAGCTATGTGGAGAGGCTGAATAGACTCGGACTGTTTTCATTAGAACGACAGATGATGAGGGGCGACCTGATCGAGGTCCACAAGATTATGAGGGGTATGGATAGAGTGGATGGGCAGGACCCTTTCCCAGGGTGGAGGGCTCAGTCACTAGGGGGCAAGGATTTAAGATTCATAGGGCAGTTGAGGAGCTGTGCAAGGCAAGTTTTTTACACAGAGGGTGGTGAGTGCCTGGAACGCGTTGCCAGGAGAGGTTGTGGAAGCAGTTGCATTAACGGCGTTCAAAAGGCATCTCGACAAATACATGGATACGATTGATATAGATCCGGTATCAGGAAGTGCTGAGGGTTTTGGCCAAGGGTGGTATCATGACCGGTACAGGCTTGGAAGGCCGAAGGGCCTGTTCCTGTGTTGTGTTGTCCTTTGTTCTTTACAACGTGGTTTCCCGGAATAGATAGAGTTTCTTGGAACATGCTACTCATACAGCACAGGAAGAGTGTAGCTGATCAACGGTCAGAATCTCACACATGAATTGTGCAGCTGTTGCAGGAAATATCACCACAGACAGGGGAGTTTACACAGCACATTCCAGCTCTGCACCCAAAAACTGCTAAAAACATGGCCCTCCTTGAGAAAGTTCAACTGAATAGCTTGCTTATTATTAACAAGATTCTGTCTCCCAATTGGTCACCTCCCTCGGCTGGCACAGTCCAGGACTGACGAAAAGCTCGCAGTCTGGCATGGCCTTTGTAAAATTCTGATGAGACAACTGAATATTTCTAAGCATTACATTAAACCCAAAAGTGAGCAAGTTCAGAGAGATCATAACCAACATCTGCAAATGATTAACTCCGACCTGCTTCATTTACCTTCCTGACAAAGAACAACAAAAAGTACAGCACAGGAACTGGCCCTTCGGCCCGCCAAGCTGATGCCGAACTAAATAGAACCTCTGCCCTTACTTGGTCTGTATCCCTTTATTTCCTTCCTATTCATGTACCCAACCAAATGCCTCTTAAATGTTGCTAATGTGCCGTATTCCACCACTCCTCTGGCAGCATGTTCCAGGCACCCACCACTCTCTGTGAAAAACTTACCCCGTACATCTCCCTTAAACTTTCCCGCTCTCACCTTGAACTTGTGCCCCCTTGTAATTGCCTCCAATTATCCACCCTGCCTGTGCCTCTCATAATTTTGAAGATCTCTATCAGGTCTGTCCTGAGCCTCTGTCTTTCCAGTGAAAAAAATCATAGTTTATTCAACCTCTCCTCACAACCAACACCCTCGAGACCAGGCAACATCCGGGTGAACCTTCTTTGCACTCCTTCCAAAGCTTCCACATCCTTCTGATCATGTGGTAACCAGAACTGCATGCATTACTTCAAATGCAGCCTAAGCAAGGTTTTATATAGCTGCAACATAATTTACAAACTCCTGTACTCAATACCCCGGCTGATGAAGGCAAGCATGCCATATGCCTTCTTAATCACCTTGGTTACCTGTGTTGCCACTTTTAGGGAACTGTGGACCTGCACGCCCAGATCCCTCTGTATCTTAATGTTCCTAAGGGTTCTGCCATTCACAGTATAATTCATACCCATTTTTTTCAGTGGGTATTCAGCTGTTGCAGTGGGCGGAGCTACAGAGTCGAGCGGTGAGTATTTAAACTAGCTGCTTCGCGCATTCGAGTCTTTTCGACGGGAATTCAGCTGTTGTAGTGGGCAGGACTACAGAGTCGAGCGGTAAGTATTTAAACTAGCTGCTTCGCGCATTCGAGTCTTTTCGACTGGAATTCAGCTGTTTGAGTTGGCGGAACTGCTTCGCTGCTTAAACAGTGGCCACAGGGTCTTTGGGGATAAATTTGAAGAGTGACATCACAGCAAAGCAGTGACCCGGGTGGCTGGTAAGGAAAGTCCTCCACTTAGCAGTAGCTGGGAGAAATTTAACTCTTCGTGTGTTGGTAAGTATTGTGATTGGTAAGTAAAATCTTTATTCCTTTCACTTATTCATTATTTGATATTATATTTGTAATCAGTTAAGGTAAAGTGTAAAAATGGCAGGAGATCCCAGACCCGTGTTATGCTCCTCGTGCTCAACGTGGGAGTTCAGGGAAGCGGCCGATGCCCCTGACTCCTTCATGTGCGGGAAGTGTGTCCAGCTGCAGCTCCTGTTAGACCGCATGGCGGCTCTGGAGCTGCGGATGGACTCACTTTGGAGCATCTGCGATGCTGAGGAGGTCGTGGCTAGCACGTTCAGTGAGTTGTCACACCGCAAATTAGGATTGGTGAGGGAGACAGGGAATGGGTGACCAAAAGGCAGAGAAAGAGCACAAAAGCATTGCAGGTGTCCCCTGCGGTCCTCGCCCTCCAAAACAGGTTTTGGATACTGTTGGGGAAGATGACTCACCAGGGGAAGGCAGTAGTAGCCAGGCTCATGGCACCGTGGCTGGCTCTACTGCACAGAAGGGCGGGAAAAAGGCTGGCAGGGCTGTAGTCATAGGGGATTCAATCGTAAGGGGAGTAGACAGGTGTTTCTGTGGTCGAAAACGAGACTCCCGAATCATATGTTGCTCCAAGGTGCACAGGTCAGGGATGTCTCAGATCGGCTGCAGGACATACTGAAGGGGGAGGGTAAACAGCCAGTTGTCGTTGTGCATATAGGCACCAACGATATAGGTAAAAAAACAGGATGAGGTCCTATAATCAGAATTTAGGAGATAAGTTAAAACGTAGGACCTCAAAGGTAGTAATCTCAGGATTGCTACCAGTGCCACGAGACAGTCAGAGTAGAAATTCAAGAATAATCAGAATGAATACGTGGCTTGAGAGATGGTGCCGGAGGGAAGGGTTTCAGATTTTTGGGACATTGGAACCGGTTCTGGGGTGGTGGGACCATTACAAATCAGATGGTCTACACCTGGGCAGGACTGGAACCAATGTCTTCGGGGGTGCTTTTGATAACACTGTTGGGGAGGTTTTAAATAATGTGACAGGGGGGTGGGAAGCAGATTAGGAAGTTAGAGGTCATTAAATTTTGGGCTCAATGGTAGCATTGTGGATAGCACAATCGCTTCACAGTTCCAGGGTCCCAGGTTCGATTCTGGCTTGGGTCACTGTCTGTGCGGAGTCTGCACATCCTCCCGTGTGTGCGTGGATTTCCTCCGGGTGCTCCGGTTTCCTCCCACGGTCCAAAGATGTGCAGGTTAGGTGGATTGACCATGATAAATTGCCCTTAGGGTCCAAAATTGCCATTAATGTTGGGTGGGGTTACTGGGTTATGGGGATAGGGTGGAGGTGTTAACCATGGGTAGGGTGCTCTTTCCAGGAGCCGGAGCAGACTCGATGGGTCGAATGGCCTCCTTCTGCACTGTAAATTCTATGTTCTATGTTCTAAAGAGGTAGCAACGAAAACCAGTAAGGTACGAGATAATAAACTCATTGTGACTAAGGGGAAGAGTCGACAGGGAAGAGATGATGAACGCAAAGGGACAGGTGGTCTGAGGTGCATTTATTTTAATGCGAGAAGTGTAGCAGGTAAGGCAGATGAATTTAGGGCTTGGATTAGTATCTGGGAATATAATGTTATTGGTATTACTAAGACTTGGTTGAGGGAAGGGCAAGATTGGCAACTAAATATCCCAGGGTATAGATGCTTCAGGAGGGATAGAGAGGGAGGTAGAAGGGGTGGAGGAGTTGCATTACTGGCCAGAGATGATATCACAGCTGTGATTAAGGAGGGCACAATGGAGGATTTGAGCACTGAGGCAATATGTGTAGAACTAAGAAATAGGAAGGAACATTGTTAGGACTTTACTACAGGCCAAAAGTGAGCCTGAAGTAAACGTACAATTATGTAGACAGATTATAGAAAAATGTAGGAGCAATAGGGTAGTCGTGATGGGAGATTTTAACTTCCCCAACATTGAATGGGACTCATGTACTGGTGGAGGCGTAGATGGAGCAGAGTTTGTAAGGAGCACCCAGGAGAGTTTTTTGGAGCAGTATGTAACTAGTCCAACTCGGGAAGGGGCCATACTGGACCTGGTATTGGGGAATGATTCCCGGCCAGGTGGTTGAAGTTTCAGTCGGTGATTACTTTGGGAATAGCGATCACAATTCCGTAAGTTTTAGAATACTCATGGACAAGGACAAGAGTGGTCCGAAAGGAAGAGTGCTAAATTGGGGAAAGGCAGAGTATAACAAAATTCGGCAGGAGCTAGGGAATGTGGATTGGGAGCATCTGTTTAAGGGTAAATCCACATTTGAAATGTGGGAGTCTTTTACGGAAAGGTTGATGAGAGTGTAGGACAAACATGTCCCTGTGAGAATGAGGGACAGAAATGGCAAGATTAGGGAACCATGGATGACGGGTGGAATTGTGAGACGAGATCGAGGCAACTTAAAACTGATGAAGCTTTGAAGGAATATCGGGAAAGTAGGACAAATCTCAAACGTGCAATAAAGAGGGCTAAAAGGGGTCATGAAATATCTTTGGCTGACAGGGTTAAGGAAAATTCCAAAGCCTTTTATTCGTATATAAGGAGAAAGAGGGTAACTAGAGAAAGGATTGGCCCACTCAAAGACAAAAGAGGGAATTTATGCGTGGAGTTTTGGGTATTCTAAAAGGCATTAAGGTGGACAAGTCCCCAGGACCGGATGGGATCTATCCCAGGTTACTGAGGGAAGCGAGGGACAAAATAGCTGGGGCCTTAACAGATATCTTTGCAGCATCCTTGAGCACGGGTGAGGTCCCGGAGGACTGGAAAATTGCTAATGTTGTCCCTTTGTTTCAGAAGGGTAGCAGGGATAATCCAGGGAATTATAGACCTGTGAGCTTGACGTCAGTGGTAGGCAAACTGTTGGAGAAGATACTGAGGGATAGGATCTATTCACATTTGGAAGAAAATAGACTTATCAGTGATAGGCAGCATGGTTTTGTGCAGGGAAGGTCATGTCTTACAAACCTAATAGAATTCTTTGAGGAAGTGACAATGTTAATTGGTGAGGGAAGGGCTGGAGATGTCATATGCATGGACTTCAGTAAAGCATTTGATAGTTTCCCATGGCAGGTTGATGGAAAAAGTGAAGTCGTATGGGGTTCAGGGTGTACTAGCTAGATGGACAAAGAACTGGCTGGGCAACAGGAGACAGAGAGTAGTGGTGGAAGGGAGTGCCTCAAAATGGAGAAGGGTAACTAGTGGTCTTCCATTGGGATCCATGCTCGCACCACTGTTGTTTGTGGTATACATAAATGATCTGGAGGAAGGTATAGGTGGTCTGATTAGCAAGTTTGCAGATGATACTAAGATTGGTGGAGTTCCAGATAACGAGGGGAACTGTCAGAGAATACAGCAATATTTGTTGGGCTCTGGTTTGGCTCACTCGGCTAAATCGCTGGCTTTTAAAGCAGACCAAGCAGGCCAGCAGCACGGTTCGATTCCCGTACCAGCCTCCCCGGACAGGCGCTGGAATGTGGTGACTAGGGGCTTTTCACAGTAACTTCATTGAAGCCTACTCGTGACAATAAGCGATTTTCATTTAATTTCATTTCAGATAGATTGGAGAGTTGGGCAGAGAAATGGCAGATGGAGTTCAATCCAGGCAAAGGCGAGGTGATGCATTTTGGAAGATCCAATTCAAGAGCGGATTATACAGTCAATGGAAGAGTCCTGGGGAAAATTGATGTAGAGAGAGATCTGGGAGTTCAGGTCCATTATACCCTGAAGGTGGCAATGCAGGTTGATAGAGTGGTCAATAAGGCATACAGCATGCTTGCCTTCTTTGGATGGGGTACTGAGTACAAGAGTCAGCAGATCATGTTACAGTTGTATAGGACTTTGGTTAGGCCACATTTGGAATACTGCGTGCAGTTCTGGTCGCCACATTACCAGAAGGATGTGGATGCTTTAGAGAGGGTGCAGAGGAGGTTCACCAGGATGTTGCCTGGTATGGAGGGTGCTAGCTGTGAAGAAAGGTTGAGTAGATTAGGATTGTTCTCGTTGGAAAGACGGAGGTTGAGGGGGGACCTGATTGAGGTCCACAAAATTATGAGAGATATGGACAGGGTGGAAAGCAACAAGCTTTTTCCAAGAGTGGGGGTGTCAGTTACAAGGGATCACGATTTCAAGGTGAGAGGTGGAAAGTTTAAGGGAGATGTACGTGGAAAGGTTTTTACGCAGAGGGTGGTGGGTGCCTGGAATGCTTTGCCAGCAGAGGTGGTAGAGGCGGGCACGATAGCATCATTTAAGATGCATCTGGACAGATATATGAATGGGCATCAACAGAGGGAAGTAGATCCTTGGAAAATAGGTGACAGGTTTAGATAAAGAATCTGGTTCGGTGCAGATTGGGAAGGCCGAAGGGCCTGTCCCTGTGCTGTAATTTTCTTTGTTCTTTGTTCTTGTTCTAGATTTGTTCCTCCAAAATAAATCACCTCGCATTTACATAAGAACATAAGAACTAGGAGCAGGAGTAGGCCATCTGGCACCTCGAGCCATTCAATGAGATCATGGCTGATCTTTTCTGGACTCAGCTCCACTTTCCAGCCTGAACACCATAACCCTTCATCCCTTTTTTCTTCAAAAACTATCTATCTTTATCTTAAAAACATTTAATGAAGGAGCCTCAACTGCTTCACTGGGCAAGGAATTCCATAGATTCACAACCCTTTGGGTGAAGAAGTTCCTCCTAAACTCAGTCCTAAATCTACTTCCCCTTATTTTGAGGCTATGTCCCCAAGTTCTGCTTTCACCCGCCAGTGGAAACAACCTGCCCGCATCTATCCTATCTATTCCCTTCATAATTTTATATGTTTCTGTAAGATAACCTTCATCCTTCTAAATTCCAACAAGTACAGTCCCAGTCCACTCAACCTCTCCACGTAATCCAACCCCTTCAGCTCTGGGATTAACCTCGTGAATCTCCTCTGCACACCCTCCAGTGCCAGTACGTCCTTTCTCAAGTAAGGAGACCAAAACTGAACACAATACTCCAGGTGTGGCCTCACTAACACCTTATACAATTGCAGCATAACCTCCCTCGTCTTAAATTCCATCCCTCTAGCAATAATGGACAAAATTCCATTTGCCTAACCCAAATTTGTCTGGATTAAACTCCATCTGCCATTTGAATCGGATTGGATTGGATTTGTTTATTGTCACGTGTACCGAGGTACATTGAAAAGTATTTTTCTGCAAGCAGATCAACAGATCATTCAGTACATGGAAGAAAAGGGAATTAAACAAAATTCAAGAAAATACAAGATATACAATGTAACTACATAAGCATTGGCATCGGTGAAGCATACAGGGTGTAGTGTTAATGAGGTCAGTCAATAAGAGGGTCATTAAGGTGTCTTGTGACAGTCAGGAAGAAGCTGTTTTTGAGTCTGTTCGTGCATGTTCTCAGACTTCTGTATCTCCTGCCCGATGGAAGAAGTTGGAAAAGTGAGTAAGCCGGGTGGGAGGGATCCTTGATTATGCTGCCCGCTTTCCCTAGGCAGCGGGAGGTGTAGATGGAGTCCATGGATGGGAGGCAGGTTTGTGTGATGGACTGGGCAGTATTCACGACTCTCTGAAGTTCCTTGCGGTCCTGGGCCGAGCAGTTGCCATACCAGGCTGTGATGCAGCTCGACAGGATGCTTTCTGGGGTGCATCTGTAAAAGTTGGTAAGGGTTAATGTGGACATGCCGAATTTCCTTAGTTTCCTGAGGAAGTATAGGCGCTGTTGTGCTTTCTTGGTGACAGCGTTGACATGAGTGGACCAGGACAGATTTTTGGTGATGTGCACCCCTAGGAATTTGAAACTGCTAACCATCTCCACCTCGGCCCCGTTGATGCTGACAGGGATGTGTACAGTACTTTGCTTCCTGAAGTCATGACCAGCTCTTTAGTTTTGCTGGCATTGAGGGAGAGATTGTTGTCACTGCACCACTCCACTAGGTTCTCTATCTCCCTCCTGTATTCTGACTCATCGTTATTCGAGATCCGGCCCACTATGGTTGTATCATCAGCAAACTTGTAGATGGAGTTGGAACCAAGTTTTGCCAGGCAGTCATGTGTGTACAGGGAGTAGAGTAGGGAGCTAAGTACGCAGCCTTGCGGGGCATCGGTATTGAGGACTATTGTGGAGGAGGTGTTGGTGTTCATTCTTACTCATTGTGGTCTGTTGGTCAGAAAATCAAGGATCCAGTTGCAGAGTGGAGAGCCAAGTCCTAGGATTTGGAGCTTTGATATGATCTTGGCTGGGATTATGGTGTTGAAGGCGGAGCTGTAGTCAATAAATAGGAGTCTGATGTAGGAGTCCTTGTTTTTGAGATGCTCTAGGGATGAGTGTAGGGCCAGGGAAATGGCATCTGATGTGGACCGGTTGCGACGGTATGCGAATTGAAGTGGGTCAAGGCGTTCCGGGAGTATGGAAGTGATGCGCTTCATGATCAGCCTCTCAAAGCACTTCATTACAACTGACGTCAGGGCCACCGGGCGGTAGTCATTGAGGCACGTTGCCTGGTTCTTCTTTGGTACCGGTATGATGGTGGTCTTCTTGAAGCAGGTGGGGACCTCGGAGTGGAGTAGGGATAGGTTAAAGATGTCTGTGAATACCTCTGCCAGCTGGTCCGCGCAGGCTCTGAGTGCACGACCAGGGATCCCGTCCGGGCCCATCACCTTCCGTGGGTTCACTTTCAGGAAGGCCGATCTGACTTCGGAAACTGTGATGGTGGGTATGGGTGAATTATGGGCTGCTGGGGCACTTGACAGCGGATTGTTGGTTACCTGCTCAAACCGAGCATAGAATGCATTAAGTTTATCGGGGAGGGGTGCGCTGCTGCCAGAGATACTGCTTGGCTTCGCTTTGTAGCCCGTTACGTTGTTCAGTCCTTGCCACAACCGCCGAGAGTCTGTCTGGAACTCTAGCTTAGTTTGATATTTTCACTTGGCACCTCGGATGGCTTTGCGGAGGTCGTACCTGGATTTCTTGTATAGGACAGGGTCGTCTGCCTTGAACGCCTCAGATCTGTCCTTCAGTAGGGAGTCAATCTCGCGGTTGAGCCATGGTTTCCGGTTGGGGAACGCATGTACTGCTTTCCTTGGCACGCAGTCATCCACACATTTGCTGATGCAGTCTATGGCGGTGGTGGCATACTCATTCAATTAGTCGCTGAGTTCTTAAATATGGACCAGTCCACTGTCTCTAAGCAGTCATGTAAGAGCTCTTCTGTCTCCTCGGACCAGCACTGCACAACCTTCTTAGCTGGATTCTCCCGCTTGAGTTTCTGCTTGTATGCCGGGAGAAGGAACACAGTCTTATGGGGCAAAATTCTCCCCTACCCGGCGGGGCGGGGGGTCCCAGCGTAGCGGAGTGGCGCCAACCACTTCGGCGTCGGGCCTCACCAAAGGTGCAGAATTCTCCACACCTTTCGGGGCTTGGCCCGGACAGAGTGGCTCCCGCTCTGCCGACTGGCGCCAACGGCCTTTGGCGCTACGCCGGCCAGTGTGAGTCGCGCATGCGCCGTAGCGTCAGCGGCCGCTGACGTCACCACCGGCACATGCGCGGTAGTGTGGATCTCTTCCGCCTCCGCCATGGTGAAGGGCTTGGTGGCGTCGGAAGAAAAAGAGTGCCCCGCGGCACAGGCCCGCCCGCCGATCAGTGGGGGCACCCCCCCGGGGTCCGATCGCCCCGCGCCCCCCCCCAGGACCCCGTCGGCCCGCTCGCGCCGCCAATCCCGCCGGCACAGAGGTGGTTTAAACTACGTCGGCGGGAATGGCCTGTCAGTGGCGGGACTTCAGCCCATTGCGGGCCGGAGAATCGCCGGCGGGGGGACCCGCCGATCGGCGCGGGGGGCAACGCCGACCGGCGGGCATGATTCCCGCTCCCGCCGATTCCCGGCTGGCAGAGAATTCCGGCCACTGCGGGGGCGGTATTTACGCTGGCCCCGGGCGATTCCCCGACCCTGCAGGGGGGGTCGGAGAATTCCGCCCATGGTCTGATTTCCCAAAATGCGGTCGGGGATGGAACGGTAAGCACCCTTGATTTTTGAGCAGCAGTGGTCAAGAGTGTTGTCGCCCCGGTGGAACAGAAGATGTGCTGGTGGAATTTTGGCAGTACACGCTTGAGGTTGGCCTTGTTGAAGTCTCCAGCCATGATGAACAAGGCCTGCGGGTGTTCTGTTTCGTAATTGTTCATGACTGTGTACAGTTCAATCAGCGCCTTCTTCACTTCTGCCTGAGGTGGGATGCAGACCGCTGTGATAATGGCTGAAGTCAACTCACGTGGAAGATGAAATGAAATGAAAATTGCTTATTGTCACATGTAGGCTTCAAATGAATGTGTACTGTGAACTGTACTGTGTACTGTACTGAACTGAACACAGTACAGTACTGTGTACTGTAGGGCAGCACGGTAGCATGGTGGTTAGCATAAATGCTTCACAGCTCCAGGGTCCCAGGTTCGATTCCCGGCTGGGTAACTGTCTGTGCGGAGTCTGCACGTCCTCCCCGTGTGTGCGTGGGTTTCCTCCGGGTGCTCCGGTTTCCTCCCACAGTCCAAAGATGTGTGGGTTAGGTGGATTGCCATGCTAAATTGCCCGTAGTGTCCTAAAAAAAAGTAAGGTCAAGGGGTGGGGGTTTGTTGGGTTACGGGTACAGGGTGGATACGTGGTTTGAGTAGGGTGATCATTGCTCGGCACAACATCGAGGGCCGAAGGGCCTGTTCTGTGCTGTACTGTTCTATGTTCTATGTGAGAAGCCCCGAGTCGCCACATTCTGGCGCCTGTTCAGGGAGGCTGTTGCTGGAATTGAACCATGCTGCTGACTGCCTTGGCCTGCTTTCAAAGCCAGCGATTTAGCCCTGTGCTAAACAGCCCTAATATATGTTATTAGATTAATATATAGCATGGGCGGCACTTCACGGTCAGGTATTCCAGGTCTGGGGAGCAGTAGGTCGCCAGGGTTGCCACATCCAAGCACCAGGAGGAGTTGATGAGGAGGCAAACCCCTCCACCCTTCGCTTTGCCTGAAGATGCCGTGCGGTCCGCCCGGTGAATAGAGAAGCCTTCAGGTTGTATGGCACAGTCCGGTGAGGAAGGGGTGAGCCATGTTTCTGTGAAACAGAGCACACAGCAATCTCTTACTTCCCTTTGAGAGGTACGTCTGCATTAAGTTGGGCTTGTTTCAATCGCTTGGACATTTGCCAGAGTATGCTGGGAGAGGGGTCTTGAAACCACGTTGCTTCAGTCCTAACCTGCAGACCGCCGCGTTTCCCTTGCTTCCTCGGTTGGCGGCTGCTGCTGGATGATCTTGGGATCCGATGGGAGATGTCAGCCCTCGTGGAAGGTAGGGGGTGCACCTTGCAGGGTCCAGGGCGCTGGTTACGTTTCTGGAGTCGCGTCTGGCAGGGTCCGGGTGCTGGTTGAGGTAGAGGGGTTGTTGGGGGGGCGAGTTTGCGATCCAGATGGGTCCCGGCGTTCTGCTGGCGCGGGAATATCTTGTAGCACGTCCAGGTCCTCGCGCGCGGTCTCCGCCGTTTCTGGGGTCCTGGTTCGTGGGCAGGGGAATCCTGAGGCAGGTTGGGCTGGATCCCGTAGTCTGTTCCCTCCCTGGGCGCTCCTGGGGTTGAATCTTGAAGTAGGCACGGTCGGGCCTCCATGTGGATTTTTCTTTCTTCCAGGTAGGTCGGGTTGCTGGGCAGGCCTCTCCGGGTCGGGTCGCTGGGGCGGGTCTCTCGGGGTCGTGTTGGGCTGGGTCTTGCCGTCGGGTGTCGGGTCGGTGCTCGGGGACTAGGCAGGCGATCCGGGGGCTGGCGTCGGTAGTTAGGTCTGGTTTGGAGCTCCGAGGCCCGGGTCGGCTCCAAATCGAGGTCGGAGCTTCACTTCCGGTTTGGGTCTGATCTTCCAGGTCATGGAGGTCAGGTCGGGTCAGGTCAAAAGGTCTCCAAGGGGCTCGGAGAATGTTCAAGCGTGCAAGAGAAGATAAATAAAAGAGAAGATAATTTTGGTGCCCAAGTTCCCAATCTCTCTTTACCCTGTGCATCCCCTGACAATCCTTGGCACTATCAGCCACTCCACCAATCTTTGTGTCATCCACAAACGTACTAATCCAACCACCCACATTTTCGTCCAGATCATTTATGTTTCCCTGCGACACACTATAAGCTACAGAACTCCATTCAGAAAACACCCTTCTATCGCTACTCTCTGTCTTCTATAACCAAGCCAGTTCTGTACCATCTGGCCAGCCCACCCCGAATCCCATGTGATTTTAGTTTTTGTACCGGTCTGCCATGTGGTACCTTGTCAAACGCCTTACTGAAGTCCATATAAACTACATCCACAGCCCTTCCCACAACAGTTTTCTCTGTCCCCCTCTTCAAAAAACTCAATCAAGTTGGTGGACATAACCTTCCCCACACAAACCATGCTGCCTGTCACTAACTAATCCATTTTCCTCCAAATGTGCGTATATTCTGTCCCTCGGTATTTTTCCCAAAGCTTCCCCACCACTGATCGGCCTCACCGGCCTATAATTGCTGGATTATCCCCGCCTCCTTTCTTAACACGAGAACAACATTGGTTATTCCCCAGTCCTCTGGAATCTCGCCTGTGGTCAAAAGGATGTGAGATGTCTGTTAAGGTCCCAGCTATTTCTCCCCTTGTCTCCCGCAGTAACCTGGGATAGATCCCATCCGGCCCCGGGGTCTTGTCTATCTAATGCAGTTTAGGACACTCAACACTTCCCCCTTTGATATATTGATGTTCTCAAGAGAGCTCACATACCTATCCGTGGCCTCAACATCCGTCATGTCCTTCTTCCTGGTGAATACCCATACAAGTACTCATTAAGGATTTCACCCACTTCCTGTTGTCCCACGCATAACTTCCCCGCCATTGTCCTTGAGTGGGCTACTCTTTCTCTTGCTAACCTTTTGCTCTTACTATATGCATAAAAAGCCTTGGGATTCTCCTTGACCATGTTTACTATCGACATTTCATGGCCCCTTTTATAACAATAATAATAATCTTTATTAGTGTCACAAGTAGGCTTACATTATCACTGCCATGCAGTTACTGTGAAAATCCCATAATCGCCACACTCTCGGCGCCTGTTCGGGAAACAGGGAGATTCAGAATGTCCTGTTATGGAGAGGCGTTTTCAGAACCCCAAAATGTATCATGGAGTTCAACCAACCTCTCCCCTTAATGTATTGTTGCTTTTGAAGCACACGGCTTGGTCTCCAGGTGTGGTACAGTAGTCCCCCGTTATACCGCGCTCCGCAATACCGCGGTTCGCGATATACCGCAGGGGGGCTTATGGACCCCAACTGTCAGTTGTGTCAATTTCAGCGGCCGGCTCACTTTGATCCGGAGAAGGAAGCTGCTCTCTCACTGAAGCAATCAGCCGGCCGCTGAAATTGACACTGCCCCACTGCTCTCCTCCCTCCAATCCAACTTTTAAGTTTTAATGTTTCTGATTGGAGGGAGAGAGCAGCCGGCAGTGTCAATTTCAGCGGCCGGCTGATTGCTTCAGTGAGAGAGCAGCTTCCCTCTCTGGATCAAAGTGAGCCGTCCGCTGAAATTGACACTGCCGGCTGCTCTCTCCCTCCAATCAGAAACATTAAAACTTAAAAGTTGGATTGGAGGGAGAGAGCAGCGGGCAGTGGTCAATTTCAGCGGCCGGCTGATTGTATCAGTGAGAGCAGCTTCCCTCTCCGGATCAAGTGAGCCGGCCGCTGAAAATTGACACTGTTTTAATTGGATCCACGATGGGGGTTTAAATTTATTTAAAATCTATGCTAGCGCTTCCCATTGTGAGTCTACGGGGGTCTGACCTCTCCCCCCGCCCCCCGTAGACTCACAATGGGTAAGCGCTAGCATAGATTTTTAAATAAATTTAAAACCCCCATCATGGATATCCGCGGCTCGGATACAACGCGGGTGGCTGTCTTGGACCCCAACACCCGCGTTATAAAGGGGGACTACTGTATTACAATTATGGAAAGTGTTTTTTTTAACCCAAAACAATGCTTATTCCATGAATTCAACTTAACCTTTTTAAATAAACATTGGATCACTTACCACCCCTTACTTCAAAGATAACCCCGAATATAATACAACACTAAATAATCCCTCAAAATATTCCTTCAGACCTCCAAAAGACTTAACACCTTTAAACAGAAACACACCAGGTTAAAGACATTACCATTATGATTTAAATCACCCCAAATGATTCAGAGATAGTCTTTCCTGGCAGAGATCACAGCAGATCCAGCTCACTGCAAACACAGACACACCCAAGTGTTTTTCTCAAACTGAAACTAAAAGCAGAAGTGAGCTCAACTCAGCTATACCAACCCTCCGACATGTAATATGAGTAATATGAGCTGTTTCATTTCTTAAAGGTACATTGCTTAAACATCCATTTCTTAAAGGTACTCTCACATGACAGTCCAATTAACCTAACAGCACCTCTTTCGGATTTGTGGGAGGAAATCAGAGCACCCAGAGGAAACCCACGCAGAACACGGGAAGAACGTGCAGACTCCACACAGTGACCCAACCCGAGAAACGAACAATGGAACCTGGCGCTGTGAAGCAACAGTGCTAACCAGTGTGCTATCGTGCTGCCCACTTGGAGGAATTAGTCTCCTAATTCCACATTTAAGTTCCTTCCTACTTTTCCTGTGCTCCTCAAGGGGTCTTCAGTTTTATTTACTGGACCTATCGTATGCTTCCTTTTTCCTGTTGATTACAATTTCTCTTATTACCATGGTTCCCGAATCCTGCCATTTCTGTCCTTCATTTTTGTGGGACATGCCTGTCCTGCACTTCAATCAGCTGGCCTTAAAAGCTTTCCACATGTCAGATGTGGACTTGCGCTCACATTGCTGCTCCCAGTCCATATTCCCAGTTCCTGTCTAATTTGGATGTAATTGGCCCTTGCCCAATTAAGCACCCACACCTGCGGGCCACTCTTGTCCTTTTTACATCACTTCTCGGAATCTTATGGAATTATGGTCGCTAAGCACAAATGCTCCCCCACTGAAACATCAATCACCTGGCCAGGCTCATTCCCCAATACCAAGTCTAGTATTGTTATGCGCCAGGGTTTCAAGAACCCCAAAGTGTATCATGGAGCTCACCTGACCCACAACTTTTAATAGATTGTGGTATGGGGAGCACACGGCCCACTCGACAGGTGTGGTACAGCAGAAATGAAAAAGTATTTTTTAAAGCAAAACAATGTTTATTCTCTGAACTCAAGTTAACTTTTTAAAAACATACAGTGAACATCTTAGCAACCACCATTCAAATACAACCCCCAAAGAATACGACACTAAGTAATCCTTAAACGTTCCTTTTCACATCCAGAAGACAAAATGAACCCTTTGTACAGAAAGACATCAGGCTTAACTTCATTACTGAGAACAGTTACCACAAGTGAAATCAGAAAATAGACATTGATAAGCTTCACAAAACTAAAAATGAAACCAAACCCACCCTGCAGCAAAAAGCCTAAAGCGAAAGTAAAAAGCTGACAGGCAGCCAGCTCCACCACACTCTCTGATAATCTCTGCAGTAACTAAACACCCATTTCCTAAAGGTACTCTCGCTACAGATATTTATATACACATCCATTTGTAAACACCTATTTCTTAAAGGTACTCTCACATGACAGTATAGTCCCCTCCCTGGTTGGATTGTCAATATACTGTATCAAAAAGCCCTTCTGATACATGTCACAAATTGCTCTCCATCTGAGTCCCTGGCTGTCAGGGATTCCCAGTCAATATTGGGGAAGTTAAAGTCACCCATCACAACTACCCTGCCTTTCTAACACCATTTTAGTATCTGACTATACAAGACCTCAGACATAGGAGAAGAATTAGGCAACTCGGCCCATCGAGTCTTCTTCTTCATTCAAGCATGGCTGATATTTATCCCATCTCCATTCTCCTGCCTTCTCCCAATAACCCCGATCCCCTTATTAATCTAGAACCTATCTATCTTTATCTTAAAGATACTCAGTGATTTGGCCTCCACAGCCTTCTGTGGCAAAGTGTTCCACAGATTCACCACCCTCTGGCTGAAGAAATTCCTCCTCATCTGTTTTAAAAGATAGTCCCTTTAGTCTGGGATTGTGCCCTCTGCTTCTAGTTTTTCCTACAAGTGGAAACATCCTCTTCACGTCCACTCTATCCAGGCCTCGCAGTATCCTGTAAGTTTCAATAAGATCTCATCCTTTAAAATCCAATGAGTACAGACTCAGGGTCCTCAACTGTTCCTCATCCATACGACAAGCTCTTCATTCCAGAGATCATTCTTGAGAGTGTGGGGTGGGGGGAAAGCCTGGAGAGATGGCAAAAGTGTCCGGGAGTCAGCTCGCATAGCGGAGGAAAGCGGAAGAAAGTGACAGAGGCTCATGCTAGTTATGCAAAAACATGTTTAATGTGCTGTACAATACCCCACTCCTGATGGGGTTCTTCCCCAACCTCCCCCAGCCCACAACCCCTCCCCCCACACCTCTTTCCCCCTTCCCGGTGCCCTCCGTGATACTCAGCGAGCCTGACCCCCCCCCTAGCTCTACCACCACATCTTGGTGTTCCCCAGGATGCACATCAGAGGTGGAGGCAGTCAGCTGCTTACCCTCGTCCCGTGGCCCTCGATGCCACAGGCAGGCGTCCTCTGGCGGCTCTGGTGCCGGAGGACCTCGGCTCACTTGTTGGTGGCACATGCACAGCCGTGCCATTCTGTCCTGTAGACTGTGAGAGACGGTCTCATCAGAGGGGTGGAACTCGAGGGGAGCTGGTGTCCACCGCGCCACTCCATGGGACGGGTCCAGCCTGGCACATGTCATAATATACACACAAGTATATGATGATGCACAGACAGACATCGATTGACACACAGGATGACCACTGAACACACAGAACACAGCAGCCAATCACCAGACAGGACACGGCCACTAAAAAGCCAGAGGGCACTAGATTTCCCGCTCTCTGTGGGATGCAGCCCCTGAGACAGTCAGAGTCTGTGAGCAACAACTGGAACATCCACCATGTGGTAACTAAGATAGTTTGGTTCAGGTTAGCCTCAGGTCTCCAGTCAACTCAGCATAGTGTCAACCCACAGTTAAAGTATGTTTAATATTTAAGAGTTCAATAAAATAGAGTTGCATTTTTCCAAGTGTTGGAAGCCTGTCTCTCTCACTGCTGCAGTAAACCGCAGTCCTCGCAGACCCAGCATACCCAACACATCATGGGTACCAGTGTGTGATGTTAGAGTTTTACGGACCTACCTTGAGATAGTCTGCCTTTGACCAGCGATCAGCCATCCGGTAATATGGACAGTGTCCGCCCTCCCACGCTGCTCTGCATCGCCGGCAACCTCGTGCCTCCTGGAAGATTTTTAACAGGACGTTCCAGCTGTATCTTGAAGCCACCGACCTCGAAGCCGCATCGGATGCCAGAAAGATTGCTCTCTTCCTCTCTGCAGCCGGGGACCACGCTATCCACATTTTTAACTCCCTCACCTTTGCCACGTTATATTGCAATCTCTCTGCATCTACCACACCCCACAACACATACAAAAAATGTATTCTGTCGATTTATGGATTAACTGTACTGATTAATCCTCTCTGAATTCTTTACATTTTCACCAGCATGTGCTTTTAAACCAATTATTTATTTAAGTGTTGATATTTCACTTAACGTTTACATGCCTCCCAAGGGGACGTCTGGCGAGGACAAGACCAGGTTCAAAACAGTCCTGCTGAAGTTCGACAGCCACTGTGACATCAAAGTCAATGAGAGCTTTGAACACTATGTGTTCCAGCAGAGGCTTCAGGATAAGGATGAACCTTTTCAGCCCTTCTTAACCATCTCCGTACCCTCGCGCAATCCTGCAACTTCGAATCCATGATCTGCGACCAGGTCGTTTTCGGGGTCCACTCCGACCCCCTTCGCCAGCAGCTCCTTAAAGTAAAGCAGCTCACCCTTGCCATCGCCATCGAGACCTGCGTCTCACATGAGCATAGGGTCTTACATGAGCACGCTACTAACCGGTACACCCATATCAAGGCGGCAGAGACAGCGCGGCAAGGCCCCCTTGATGCGGAGCGGGTGCAGCCGTAAAACAGCTTCAGGGCCTGAGTCTGGGTGAGGGCAGCCATTTTGCGCGCTTTTCCTGGCTCCTGCGTATGCGCGCAACGACCGATGGGATGGCGAGGCCGAGGACCGAACTGCACAGGTGCACACATCGGTCGATCGCACTGCGCATGCGCGGGGGCGCACGGAGCGTCCTGACGTCAGCACCACGACGTGCAACAACTGTGGCTCCCCGCAAAATCTCAATGCTGTCTCCAGTGTGGCAAGCTTGGCCACTACGCAGCCTTGTGCAGATCTGCTCAACTGCCCACCACACATCGATCCCAGCCGCAGCGCAGGAACGTCCCGGTCAGTGTAGCAACCTGTTGCAGACTCGGACATAGTTCCAGACCATCCCATTCCGGGTGGGCATCATCACCAAGCACCTGATGCTTCCCGCAAAAAAGGCTAAACCACTCCCAGTGATGAGCATTGATCCGAACGATGAGTGGTGTGCCACCCTTACGGTTAACAAGGCTCGCATACGCTTCAGGCTGGACACCGGCGCTTCAGCCATCCTCATTTCAGTAATCTGACCTGGATACCATCCACGTAAGCCGAACATTCTTCCATCCGCCTGCCAGCTTCTCGACCTACAATGGCAATGCCATTGCTGCTATTGGCTCATGCCAGCTTGTGGTATTGCATCGTTCTTTAAGAGCCACCCTGCAATTCAAAATTGTATGGTCCAACAAAGCTTCCTTGCTCGGTGCTCAGGCCTGCAAAATCCTGAATCTTGTGCAGCGGGTTCACTCCATGTCGCCCGCTGAGGCATCAGCCTCGCCAGATGCCAACGTCCAAGTCCAATTAAATGAAATCATAGCACGATACCACAGCGTCTTCGAGGGTATGGGCACACTCCCCTACACATACAAGATTCTTCTGAAACCGAATGCCACACCTGTGGTTCATGCACCGTGTCGGGTGCCGGTGCCCCTTCAGGACCGCCTCAAGCAGTAGCTGCAAGACCTCCAGGACCAGGGCGTCATTTCAATGGTCACGGAACACATGGACTGGGGTTAGCTCCATGGTTTGTGTCCAAAAGCCGTCAGGGGAACTTTGAATCTGTATTGACCCCAAAGATTGAACCGTAACATCATGAGGGAACACTACCCTATCCCTAAGCGCAAAGATCTCACCAGCGAAATGGCTCACGCCAACTTTTTCATGAAGCTGAATGCCTCCAAGGGGTTTTGGCAGATATAACTGGATGCATTCAGTCGAAGGCTCTGCACATTTAACACCCCGTTTAGTTGTTATTGTTACAACCGGATGCCCTTTGGCATCATCTACGCCTCAGAGGTGTTCCACCGAATAATGGAGCAAATGATGGAGAGCATCGAGGGGGTGCAAGTGTACGTCGATGACATCATTGTCTGGTCCACGACTCCACAAGAATACATCGATCGCCTCAAGCGGTATTCCAGAGGATCCACGAGCATGGCCTCCGACTCAACAGAGCCAAATGCTCGTTCGGTCAAGCAGAAATAAAGTTCCCTCGGCGACCATATTTCGCAGTTCTGTGTGCAGCAGATGCAGATAAGGTGTTGGCGATCAATGCCATGAAGACCCCAGAGGACAAGAAGCGGTCCCCTGCTTCCTGGGGATGGTCAACTTCCTTGGGAAGATTATCCCCAACCTTGCATCTATACCACAGCTCTCTGCAATCTTGTGAAAAAAAACCACCGACTTCCAGTGGCTCCCCGCAGCTCCCCGCTCATGAGCGAGAGTGGCGTGAGCTCAGGGCGAAACTCACCAAGTACTGAGATACCTGGTACTGGCGTTTTTCGACCTTGCCAAGGAGACGAAAATCTCCACTGATGCCAGCTCCTCAGAGACCGTGTTAGGGAACTGCAGGTGGAGCTGGATGAACTTCGGATCATCCGGGAGGCAGATGGGGTTATAGAGAAGAGTTACAGGGAGGTAGCCACACCCAAGGTACAGGAACAAGAGTAGCTGGGTTACAGTCAGGGGAAAGAAAACAAACGGGCAGACAGTGCAGGGATCCCTCGTGGCTGTTCCCCTTCAAAACAAGTATACCGTTTTGGATGCAGTTGGGGGGGGGGATGACATACCGGGGGAAGGCCCTAGCGGCCCGATCTCTGGCACTGAGTCTGGCTCTGGGGCTCAGAAGGGAAGGGGGGAGAATAGAAAAGCAATAGTAATAGGAGATTCAATGGTTAGGGAATAGATAGCAGATTCTGTGGTCGCAAACGAGACTCCTGGAAGGTATGTTGCCTCCCAGGTGCCAGTACCAGGGATGTCTCGGATCGTGTCTTCAGGATCCTGAAGGGGAGGGTGAGCAGCCAGAAGTTGTGGTGCACATTGGTACCAACGATGTAGGTAGAAAAAGGGTGTGGAGGTAATAAACAAGTTTAGGGAGTTAGGCTGGAAGTTATAAGGCCAGGACAGACAGAGTTGTCATCTCTGTTTGTTGCTGATGCCACGTGATAGCGAGGCTAGGAATAGGGAGAGAGTGCAGTTGAACACGTGGCTGCAGGAATGGTGTAGGAGGGAGGGCTTCAGGTATTTGGATAATTGGAGCGCATTCTGGGGAAGGCGGGACCTGTACAAGCAGGATGGGTTGCATCTGAACCAGAGGGGCACCAATATCTGGGGGGGAGGTTTTCTAGTACTCTTCGGGAGGGTTTTAAACTAATTTGGCAGGGGAATGGGAACCGGATCTGTAGTCCAGCAACTAAGGAAGCGATATTCAGGACGCCAAAGCATGTAGTGATGCAGTGGGGAAGGTAACACTGACAAAGGAGAGTACTTGCAGGCACAGAGATGGATTGAAGTGTGGAAACTTCAACGCAAGAAGCATCAGGAATAAGGTGGGTGAAGTTAAGCATGGATCGTACTTGGGACAACGATGTTGTGGCCATCACGGAAACATGGATAGAAGAGGGGCAGAAATGGTTGTTGGAGGTCCCTGGTTATAGATGTTTCAAAAGATTAGGGAGGATGGTAAAAGAGGTGGGGGGGGGGGGGGGGGGGGAGTGGCATTGTTAATTAGAGATAGTATAACAGCTGCAGAAAACAGTTCGAGGAGGATCTGCCGACTGAGGAAATATGGGTTGAAGTCAGAAATAGGAAAAGAGCAGTCACCTTGTTGGGAGTTTTCTATAGCCCCCCAATAGCAGCAGAGTTGTGGTGAACAGATTGGGAAACAGATTTTGGAAAGGTGCAGAAGTCACAGGGTAGTAGTCATGGGTGACTTCAACTTCCCAAATATTGAGTGAAAACTCTTCAGATCAAATAGTTTGGATGGGGTAGTGTTTGTGCAGTGTGTCCAGGAAGCTTTTCTAACACAGTATGTAGATTGTCCGACCAGAGGGGAGGCCATATTGGATTTGGTACTTGGTGATGAACCAGGGCAAGGTGATAGATTTGTTTAGTGGGGGAGCAATTTGGAGATAGTGACCACAATTCTGTGACTTACACTTTAGTAATGGAGAGGGATATGTGCATGCAACAGGGCAAGGTTTACAATTGGGGGAAGGGTAAGTACGATGCTGTCAGACAAGAATTGAAGTTCACAAGTTGGGAACATAGGCTGTCAGGGAAGAACACAAGTGAAATGTGGAACTTGTTCAAGGAACAGGTACTACGTGTCCTTGATATGTATGTCCCTGTCAGGCAGGGAAGAGATGGTCAAGTGAGGGAAACCATGGTTGATAAGAGAGGTTGAATGTCTTGTTAAGAGGAAGAAGGAGACTTATGTAAGACTGAGGAAATAAGGTTCAGACAGGGCGCTGGAGGTATACAAGATAGCCAGGAGGGAAACTGAAGAAAGGGATTAGGAGAGCTAAGAGAGGGCATGAAAAAATCTTTGGCGGGTAGGCTCAAGGAAAACCCCAAGGCTTTTACACATATGTGATGAAATATGAGAATGAATAGCGTGAGGGGTAGATCCGATCAAGGACAGTTGCGGAAGATTGTGTATTGAGTCTGAAGAGATAGGAGAGGTCTTGGAACGAGTACTTTCTTCAGTATTTACAAATGAGAGTGGCGATATTGTTGGAGAGGACAGTGTGAAACAGACTGGTAAGCCTCGAGGAGATACTTGTTAGGAAGGAAGATGTGTTGGGGCATTTTGAAAAAACTTGAGGATAGACCAAGGCCCCCGGGCCTGACAGGATATATCCAATGATTCGATGGGAAGCAAGAGATGAAATTGCAGAGCTGTTTGGCAATGATCGTTACGTCCTCACTGTTAACAGGGGTGATACCAGGGGATTGGAGAGTGGCAAATGTCGTGCCCCTGTTCAAAAAAGGGAATCGGGATAACCCTGGGAATTACGGGCCAGTTAGTCTTACTTCGGTGGTCGGCAAAGTATGGAAAAGGTTCCTGAGGGATAGGATTTCTGAGCATCTGGAAAGACACTGCTTGATTAGGGATAGTCAGCACGGATTTGTGAGGGGTAGGTCTTGCCTTACAAGTCTTATTGAATTCTTTGAGGAGGTGACCAAGCATGTGGATGAAGGTAAAGCAGTGGATGTAGTGTACATGGATTTTAGTAAGGTATTTGATAAGGTTCCCCCTGGTAGGATTATGCAAAAGTAAGGAGACATGGGATGTGGGAAATTTGGCCAGTTGGATAACGAACTGGCTACCGATAGAAGACAGAGAGTGGTGGTGGATGGCAAATATTCAGCCTGGAGCCCAGTTACCAGTGGCATACCACAGGGATCAGTTCTGGGTCCCCTGCTGTTTGTGCTTTCCATTAATGACTTAAATGAGGGAAGTTGAATGGTGGCTCAGTAAATTTGCATATGATACGAAGATTGGTGGAGTTATGGATAGTGAGGAGGGCTGTTGTCGGCTGCAAAGAGACATAGATAGGAGGCAGAGCTGGGTCTGAGGAGTGGCAGATGGAGTTCAACCCTGAAAAGTGTGAGGTTGTCCATTTTGGAAGGACAAATAACTAATGCGGAATACAGGGTTAACGATAAGGTTCTTGGCAATATGGAGGAGCAATAGAGATCTTGGGGACCTATGTTCATAAACCTTTGAAAGTTGCCACTCAAGTGGATAGAGCTGGTGAAGAAGGCCTATGGTGTGCTAGCGTTCATTAGCAGAGGGATTGAATTTAAGAGCCGTGAGGTGATGATGCAGCTGTACAAAACCTTGTACGGCCACATTTGTGAGTACTGTGTGCAGTTCTGGTCACCCTCAATTTGGGAAGGATGTGGGAAGCTTTGGAAAAGTGGCAACGATATTACCGAGATGTTGCCTGGAATGGAGAATAGGTCTTACAAGGAAAGGTTGAGGGTGCTAGACCTTTTCTCATTAGAACAGAGAAGGGGGGGAATAGATAGAGTAGACAGTCAGAGACTTTTTCCCCGGGTGAACAACCATTACAAGGGACATAAATTTAAGGTAAATGGTGGAAGATGTAGGGGGGATGTCAGAGGTAGGTTTCTTTACCCAGAGAGTAGTGGGGGCATAGAATGCACTGCCTGTGGAAGTAGTTTGAGTCGGAAACATTAGGGACCTTCAAGGCGGCTATTGGATAGGTACATGGATTACGGGGGAATGATGGAGTGTAGATTAATTTGTTCTTAAGGGCAGCACGGTAGCATTGTGGATAGCACAATTGCCTTCACGGCTCCAGGGTCCCAGGTTCGATTCCTGCTTGGGTCCACTGTCTGTGTGGAGTCTGCACATCCTCCCTGTGTGTGCGTGGGTTTCCTCCGGGTGCTCCGGTTTCCTCCCACAGTCCAAAGATGTGCAGGTTAGGTGGATTGGCCATGATAAATTGCCCTTAGTGTCCAAAATTGCCCTTAGTGTTGGGTGAGGTTACTGGGTTATGGGGATAGGGTGGAGGTGTTAACCTTGGGTAGGGTGCTCTTTCCAGGAGCCGGGTGCAGACTCGATGGGCCAAATGGCCTCCTTCTGCGCTGTAATTCTATCTATGTACCATAGTACCTCTAGTCATACAACCACAATGGAGTGGCGTGGACCGCTCCAGGACCATGATGGCCCCTGTGGGCCGGAGAATCAGGCGCCAGAAGGCTGTTGACGTCCGGAGTAAAACACTCCCGTTTTTACGCTGGCGTCAACACTTAGCCGCGCGATGGGAGAATCCTGCCCAATGTTTCTGTGGAACCTCCTTGGGATATTTTACTACATTGTGAGTGTTATATAAATGCAGGTTATTGTTGTTGAGAGGCATTGAGCATGAGCAGACTCACCCCGACTGACAATGTTGAGAATAGAAGCCTCGGCAGTAAGACAGGGTCTCAATCACTCGGGGTAACACTGGTGCTTTGCCCAGAGTGATGGCGATGAGTTGGGTGGTGACCATGTTCATATTGAAGAGAAAAGGAATGTTGGAGTGAGGATTGGATCACCATCCCACATTCTTCTCCCTTTTCCCATTCTCTTAGCTGCCACTCAGTGACTTCACTAAAATCCTTGGGCTGGATTCTCCGTTGGCTGATGCTGAAATTAGGAACGGTGATGTAATGAATGGTTACTGTGTTACTGTACCCTTATCATCAGTAGGTGATGCCCCTTCAAGACCAGGTTTGGAACCCTGGGGGACTCCGCCTTCGGCTCCACCCACTAGGGTGTCGTATGTAAGGGGCTGCTCTGTGGGCGGCACCTGTCTCGGCATCAGGCTAGTTCTCAACTTATTAAAGCCTTCATTTACCGTTCTACACTCTCGTGTCGTTATTGAGGGTACGACAATTTTTTTTTTGGAAATGTTTTTTATTGAATTTTGCATATTTTATATCCAACAAATTACAAATTATTAGAAAAAAACACGCAAAAATTAACATGTATATTTACAGGCAAGCACCTTCATAATAATAACTGTGGCCACCCCCTTTAACCAGCATACATATTTTACATTCCCCAATATGGCCGAGGCACATGTTTATAGGCATTTATTTACAATTTGGTTTTGGGCCTTAGCTTGCCATCAGACTGTCGCTTGCGGCTTTGTCCTTCCCTTTTTTTTGGAAGAATTTTTATTCAAGTTTTCAACAACAAATTTTATCACAACAGAGAAAAACAGTAACCCCTCCCCTCCAATACAAAAAGAATAAATTAACTAGAAAAAGAAATAAGCATAAAACCATGAGGACAAACCCCCATAACGAACCCGTAGCCCTCCCACCCCCCGGGCTACCTTCCCCCGACTCCCATCCATTTTCCCCTGATTCTTGGCCACCCGACTATTCTTCCTCTTGTACGTTGGCCACATAGGTCCCGGAACAGTTGCATGAATGGCTCCCACGTTCTGTGGAAGCCGTCGCCTGACCCTCGGATGGCGAATTTGATTTTCTCCATTTGGAGAGATTCCGAGAGGTCGGACAGCCAGTCTGAAGCTCTGGGTGGTGCTACTGACCGCCAGCCAAACAGGATTCTACGGCGGGTGATCAGGGAGGCAAAGGCAAGGGCGTCCGCCCTCCTCCCCAGGAATAGATCTGGCTGTTCTGAAACCCCGAAGACCGCCACTATCGGGCATGGCTCCACCCTAACCCCCACCACTTTGGACATAGCCTCGAAGAAGGCTGTCCAGTACTCCACAAGTCTGGGGTAAGACCAGAACATGTGGGCGTGGTTGGCCGGGCCTCTTTGGCACCGTTCACATCTATCCTCCACCTCCGGGAAGAACCTACTCATACGGTTTCTTGTTAAGTGGGCTCTATGTACCACTTTTCGTTGCGTCAGGCTGAGCCTTGCGCGCGTGGAGGAGGAGTTGACCCTATGCAGTGCTTCGCTCCAGAGTCCCCACCCTATCTCAATCCCCAGGTCATCCTCCCATTTCATTCTTGTTGCGCCCAGTACGGTGTCGTCCCCTTCTACCAGTCGGTCATACATGTCGCTACAGTTCCCTTTATCTAGGATATTTGCGTCCAGTAGGTCTTCCAGTAGTGTCTGTCGTGGCGGTTGTGGGTACGTCCTTGTCTCCTTTCGTAGGAAGTTTTTGAGCTGCAGGTACCGTAGCTCGATCCCCCCAGCTAGCTGAAATTTCTCTGTCAGTTCGTCCAGTGTTGCGATCCTGCCGTCCTTGTATAGGTCCCTGACTGTCAGTGTCCCTCACGTTCTGCCTCCACCTTTTGAAGGTGGCGTCAGTCAGTGCTGGTGTGAATCTATGGTTGTTGCAGATGGGAGCCTTATCCGACATTCTGGTCAGGCCAAATTGCTGCCGCAGTTGGTTGCAGGAATTGGAGGGTGGCTGTCACCACTGGGCTGCTGGAGTGTTTTTGGGTGGGGATGGGAGTGCTGCCGTGGCGAGGGCCCCGAGGGAGGTCCCCATGCAGGAGGCCTCCTCTGTACGCACCCACTCGGCCTCTGGCTCCTGGATCCATCCCCTTACTCACTCGGCTGTTGCCACCCAGTGGTAGAATTGTAGGTTCGGGGGGGCTAGCCCCCCGCTGGATTTTGTTTTTGTAGGACCTTCTTTGGGATCCTAGCATTTTTACCCCCCATACGAACGCCATGATTAGTTTTGTCCAGAGCTTTGAAAAAGGCCTTGGGGATGTAGATCGGAATGGATCTAAACAGGAAGAGGAACCTGGGTAGTACGTTCATTTTGATCGTCTGGACTCTCCCCCGCGAGGGAGAGTGGGAGTCTGTTCCATCTTTGCAGGTCCTTTTTTACTTCCTGCTGGAGGTGATACCCCTGCTGAGCAGGAACTGATGCAGCTCATCACTCGTGAATGAGGATCCCCTGTTACTGTAGATGTAGGCGGGGAATCCGAACAGAGCGAAGATAGTGTTTCGGGCTTTGATGACGGTGGCAGACGTCATGTCGGGGCATGGGATGGCGAAGGGGAATCTGAAGTACTCATTGACCACACTGAGAAAATACGTGTTACGGTCATTGGAGGGGAGGGGCTCTTTGAAATCCACGCTTAGGCATTCAAAGAGGTGGGAGGCCTTCACGAGGCGCACACAGTCCGGCCGGTAGAAGTGCGGCTTGCACTCCGCACAGACCTGGCAGTCTCTGGTGATTGTCTGTACTTCCTCGATGGAGTAGAGCAGATTGCGGGCCTTTATGAAATGGTATAACCGTGTGACTCCCGGGTGACAAAGGCTGTCATGCAGGGCCCGGAGTTGGTCTACTTGTGCGCTGGCACATGTACCTTGGAATAGGGCGTCTGGGGGCTCGGTGAGCTTGCCGGGGCGATACAAAATCTCATAATTGTAGGTGGAGAGCTCGATTCTCCACCTCAAGATCTTTTCATTCTTGATCTTGCCCGGCTGTGTGTTGTTAAACATGAAGGCTACCGACCGTTGGTCAGTGAGGAGAGTGAATCTCCTGCCGGCCAGGTAATGTCTCCAATGCCGCACAGCTTCAACGATAGCTTGGGCCGCTTTTTCGACGGATGAGTGGCGGAAGACGATCGGCGGCAGCGGCGGCCAGCGTACGGTCGGGGCGAGCTGGGTTCCTGAGAGGCAGCGGAGGGGTCCCAAGATGGCGGCCCCCATGAGTGGCACGTGACGGGTGAGGTGCAAGATGGCGTCCAGGGTGGTTGCGTCGCGCCCGGGTCGGTTGATGGCTGCGCCCACGAGAGTGCCTCGCGGTCGGAGGTAAAGGGCCTCATGTTCTGGGAGGCCACCTCCAGTGAGTTGAAGAGCTGGACTGTCTCTGGGAGGCCGAGTGTACCCCCATCTAATCAACGCTGGCGGATATAGTTCGAGTGCATGCCCGCGACACGGGTGTCCCTGATCAGCAGCTCCGCGTGCTGGGCAGCCGATATCGCCCGGCAGTCACAGTTTCAACAGAGGATGGGCAAGGCACACAGGAATTCCGCGAGTGATTTCCCCAGGGCATTGGCGTCTCGAGGCGAGGAGGTGCCCAGCGTATACCTGGTTGACGGATTTCACATAATGTCCAACTGGGGTGGGTTATTGATTTTGGAATATTGTCTAACTGTTACATCTGAACCAGTCTAAAATAGAGTGGTTGTGGCATTTATCCAAAACAATCTCGCTCGTACGCTAACCAAGTTTGGAAAAATAAAGCCGTCTTAACCAGAGTTGTTGTGTGAACCCCACGTAAAAGCCAGCTCAATATTTAGTCCCTAAAAATGCTCCAACAGGGCGCTAAAGGCCACGGTGCGAGTGTCCTTTGTTTGGGGTGAGCTCTGCTATTCCCCTGCTTCCCCTGCAGTGGGGCGGAGCTTCTGATGAGTGAACTGAGGAGGGGCAGCACCTGATTGGCCACTGATTGAGCTTGGCCACACCCATCCCGGTGATGGGTCAGCTAGGGCCGGAGGGTTTCAGAGGGGTGGCCAGGTGGGCTCCAGAATGACCAGAGTCTCTGTGAACATTTCCAAGACACAGGGAGCAGTCAGCAGAGTGAGCAGCCAGGGGCCTGGAAGGAGCAGCAAAGGGGGTGTGTTTAAAACACAAACTGCAGCAATGGCGTCTGAGCCAGGCCATCCCGATCCCAAGGGGGACACCCCGATCCCGAGGGGGACACCCCAATCCCGAGGGAGACACCCCGAACCCAAGGGAGACACCCCGATCCCAAGGGGGTCACCCCGAATCCACAGACGTGGCACCAAGTCACTTACCGCTATTACCCCGGTCCAGGCAGCCACCCCCCCCAGCAAGTGGTAGAATTTTGGAGAGTTTTTTAATGTTTTCTTAATTGACAGTGAGCTGCTCCCTCTCACCCCAGTTAGTCCTGTTTGTGACCAGTTTACACCTGGAGGTCTTGCTGAGACTGTAGGGAGCAGTGACCCCCTGTGGACAGTTAGTGTATCGCAGTGGCTGCCTGTTTGTTTAATGAGGCTCCGTCAAAAAATAATTTCCTGTTCAGCATCGAACAACAGCTGTTGCTGTGATTGGTTACATTTCATTATAAATACTGGGAGAGTTACAGTAACCAGAACTGATCCAGCTTCTCAGCGACTGGGACAGGACAGGACAGTTACTGAACAGTTACTGAACAGTTACTGAACAGCGCAGAGGTGAGTACTTCACACACTGAGAGAAAATAGGAAGAGTTAAAGAGCAGAAAGTGGCATTGAGCAGTTGCTGCTGCCTGTGTGAGGTTGTGTCGCTGTGAGGGGCAGAGTGACTTTTATTTACAATCAGATTGAGGAATGTGGACAATGCAGTTTGTGATGTTCACTCTCGGGGAGAAACATCTGGGTGGAATTTGATGCCTTCACCCCCCCCTCCCCCACCACCCCCGCCCCCCGCCCGCCCCCTCCCCAAACCCGGATGTGGGTTTGGAGACAACACTGTGCTGTGAGGTGGGGGGGGGGGGGGGGTGCGGGCTGGAGATGTGCCACCTTCCCATCTCCCTCCCATTCACTCTGGCACTGGGACACTGGCAGCAGCCTCCCTGCCCACAGGCTCAATGAGGAGGTGAATTCTCCGCCGGCGAGATCCCCGTCCCGCGGTGCCCCCCCGTTGGCCAGTGGCGGGAAGGGAGAATCCCGCTGCAGCGATGGCGCGCCGGCGAGGAGCAGGCGCCTGGGGAGGTGGAAGGTCCATTTCAGGCTCAGTGATTGATCTTTAACCAGTGATAGGCTCGCCACCCCGGGATGTCTCAGCAATCTGGCTCAGCTTTGTCTGCAGCCTTCCTGCAGCTTTCCCTGGTTGAATAGCTTGAGTGAGGGACCCAGATCGAGAAGGGGGTGGAGAGGAAGCTGCTCCCCTGCCTTTGATGTTGAAAGCACCCCCTCCACTCCCCAAACAGTGTCCCATCCCTCGGAGACGGGGTTGGGGGGGGGGGGGGGGGGCAGGCAGCCAAACACCAGAGTCCAGGAGCTGGGGAAGGAAGGTTATATAGAAACACAGAAAATAGAAGCAGGAGGAGGCCATTCAGCCCTTTGAGCCTGTTCCGCCATTCATTATGATCATGGCTGATCATCAAGTTCAGTACCCTGATCCTGCCTTCCCCCCATATCCCCCGATCCCTTTTGCCCCAAGAGCAAAATCTAATTCCCTCTTGAAAGTACGCAACATTTTGGCCTCAACTACTTTTTGTGGCAGTGAATTCCACAGATTCACCACTCTCTGGGTGAAGAAATTTCTCCTCACCTCAGTCCTCAAATGTTTACCTCCTCTTCTCAAACTATGACCCCTAGTTCAGGACACCCCACCATTGGGAACATTCTTTCTGAATCTACCCTGTCTAATCCTGTTAGACTCTTTAAGTTTCTATGAGATCCCCTCTCACTCTTCTAAACTCCAATGAATTTCATCCTAACTGGTTTAGTCTTTGATTTGATTTGATTTGATTTATTATTGTCATATGTATTAGTATACAGTGAAAAGTATTGTTTCTGGCATGCTGTACAAACAATGCATACCGTACATAGGGAAGGAAGGAGAGACTGCAGAATATAACGTTACAGTTATAGCTCGGGTGTAGAGAAAAGATCAACTTAATACGAGGTAGGTCCATTCAAAAGTCTGATGGCTGTAGGGAAGAAGCTGTTCCTGAGTCGGTTGGTCGATGACCTCAAACTTTGGTATCTTTTCCTGACAGAAGAAGGTGGAAGAGAGTATGTCCGGGGTGCGTGGGGTCCTGGATTATGCTGGCTGCCTTTCTGAGGCAGCGGGAATTATAGAGTCAATGAATGGGAGGCTGGTTTGCGTGATGGACTGGGCTACATTCACGACCTTTTGTAATTTCCTGCGGTCTTGGACAGAACAGGATCCATACTAAGCTGTGATACACCCAGAAAGAATGCTTTCAATGGTGCATCTGTAAAAGTTGGTGAGAGTCGTAGCTGACATGTCAAATATCCTTAGACTTCTGAGAAAGTAGAGTCATTGGTGGGCTTTCTTAACTATAGTGTCGGCATGTGGGGACCAGGACTGGTTGTTGGTAATCTGGACACCTAAAAATTGAAGCTCTCGCTCTTTCTACTTTGTTTCCATTGATGTAGACAGAGGCATGTTCTCCACTATGCTCCCTGAAGTCAATGCCGATCTCCTTCGTTTTGTTGACACTGAGAGGGAGATTATAGTGGTCGCACCAGTTCACCAGATTCGCAATCTCATTCCTGTACTCTGTCTCATCATTGTTTGAAATCCGACCCACTATGGTGGTGTCATCAGCAAATTTGAAAATCAAGTTGGAGGGGATTTAGTGTCTCCTCATTTGATAGTTCCGCCATCCAGGAATCAGCCTGGTAAACCTTCGCTGCACTCCCTCCATAGCAAGAACATCCTTCCTCAGATAAGGACACCAAAACTGCACACAATACTCCAGGTATACTACCACTACCCAATACGGTTGTAGTATAACAACTCCATTCCAATACTCAAATCCTCTCCCTATGAAGGCCAACATACCATTTTCCTTCTTTACTGCCTGCTGTACCTATGTGCTTACTTTCAGCATGAGGGATGAGGACACCAAGGTCTCACTGAGTATCTACCTCTCTCAATTTACACCCATTCAAATACTAACCTGCCTTCCTATTTTTGTTACTGAAATGGATAACAGTTATCCACATTATACTGCATCTGACATGTATGTGACCACTCACTCAAACTGTCCAAATCCTGCTGAAGCATCTCTGCATCCTCCTCACAGCTCACCCTCCCACTTTGTAACATCTGCAAATTTGGAGATAATACATTTAGTTCCCTTTTCCAAATCATTCATATATAATGTGAACAGTTGGGTCCTCGCACAGATCCCTGTGGTACCTCACTAGTCACTGCCTGCCAATCAGAAAAGACCCATTTATTCCAACTTTTGCTCCCTGTCTGCTAACCAAATTTCTATCCATCTCAAGACACTAGCCGAAATCCCATGCGCTTTAACTTTACATATCAGCTTCCCTGGACAGGCACCGGAATGTGGCGACTCGGGCCTTTTCACAGTAACTTCATTGAAGCTTACTCGTGACAATAAGCGATTTTCATTCTTTTTTTCATATCAATCTGCTGTGTGAGACCTTGTCGAAAGCTTTCTGACAGTCAAAATAAATCACATTCACCAGTTCTCCCTGATCAACTCTACTCGTTACATCTTCAAGAAATTCTAGTTGATTTGTCAAGCATGATTTTCCTTTTGTAAATCCATGCTGACTTTGGGTTGGGTGGTAAGGGGGGTGGGGGAGGGTGCTGGTGGGGTGAGTGGAGGGGGAGCTTGATGTTGTAAACGATGTTGTCCGTGTTACCCAGACTGAGAGACTGGTTTAAAGAAGTTGGAATGGTCAGTCTGACAGACCTGATTTTATTTAAAGCCGGTCTCTCAGGCTCACTCACCGTTGCTGCTCTGCTGCTTCTGACCTTTGGGCAGCTTCATGGTTCTGATTTTCGTTGAAAAGTTTTTCAGAAAACCACAAAGCAGCCGGAACGTCTGCGGCAACAGGTGCGATTCTCAGTAATTAGAGTGCTCTTGGTTCAATATGTGCTGGAAAAATAGTCACTTCCTGTCATAACCTTACAGCCAATTGGATCCCGTGTCGAGGGGGTATGGGTAGGGTGGAGGGTGCGTGTGTGATCTTTGTGCCCAGGCGATTCTGAAACACACTCAGATGCTGCTAATAGTCGGGTCAATGCCGTATCTGGACTGATGCTGTCGGTGGAATTGCCCTGTCCTCGAACAAACCATGCAATAGCTTGTGGTCCGTTATGATCATAAAACGCTGCCCATAAACATATTGGTGGAATTTCTTCACCGCAAAAAAAAAATCCAGCCCTTCCTTCTTGATCTGAGCATATCTACGCTCTGCATCAGCCAAAGGCCTCAATGTGTAGGCGATGGGCGTCTCTGTCCAGTCGTCCAAACAGTGGGATAACACCGCCCCAATTCCACATGGGGAGGCAGCACATGATCAAGAGTGACCTGGAAGGGTTATAGTGCATCAGCAGCCTTGAGAATAGCAATTGTTGCTTCACCTTGGCAAACGCCCCTTCTTGCGCCCCTCCATGCCCAGTCCTGGTGGGTTTTTCATTGTGCATGCAGCAGTGCTCAGACGGTCGTCAAGTTATAGGATGGATTTCCTGTAATAATTTGAGTCTGAGATGCAACTGCAGTTCGGTTGGGTTCTCGGGCATGAGGGCCAGTTTTTTTTTAATAAATACATTTAGAGTACCCAATTCATTTTTCTAATTAAGGGGCAATTTAGCGTGGCCAATCCACCTACCCAGCACATCTTTGGGTTGTGGGGGTGAGACCCACGCAGACACGGGGAGAATGTGCAAACTCCAGACGGACAGTGACCCAGAGCCGGGATCGAACCTGGGACCTCATCGCCGTGAGGCAGCAGTGCTAACCAGTGCGCCACCGTGCCGCCCCATGAGGGCCTGTTTGATGATCCGTGGCCGGTACCTTCTCCTCCATCGGGTGAAAGCCATCCTTCCCGTCCTGGTGCCCTAAGTACATGACCACTTTTGCATGAAAAACTATCTTGCCCCTTTTAGGTGGACCCTGCCTCAGAGAGCCGATACAGGGCTTCCTCTAAATTGTTCTGCTGCTCCTTTTTGGGGGTTCCGGTGATCAGAACATGATCAATAATATTTATTAAGAAAAAGGAGAAAAGATGAGCATGTAAGGAAATACCAAGACAACCATCCACAAGACCACCAAATGCCAAGATCCTGTCCCACCCTCTGCCCAGACACACACAAGACAAACACCAAGTAAGGGTCGGTGAGAAATAAACTAAACAGGATGAAAGGGGTAGGTCTGAAATGAGTCTTCACCCTGTGGTTGCAGTCTCTGGGAAATAGGTTTACTCGAGAGGTTATAAAACCATAAGACCCAGGAGCAGAATTAGGCCACTCGGCCCATCGAGTCTGCTCCGCCATTCAATCATGGTTGATATGTTTCTCATCCCCATTCTCCTGCCTTCTCCCCATAACCCCTGATCCCCTTATTGATCAAGAACCCATCTATCTCTGTCTTAAAGGCACTCAATAATTTGGCCTCCACAGCCTTCTACAGCAAAGAGTTCCACAGATTCACCACCCGCTGGCTGAAGAAATTCCTCCTCATCTCTGTTTTAAAGGATCGTCCCTTTAGTCTGAGATTGTGTCCTCTGGTTCTCGTTTTTTCCTACAAGTGGAAACATCCTCTCTACGACCACTCTATCCAGGCCTCGCAGTATCCTGTAAGATTCAATAAGATCTCCCCTCATCCTGCTAAACTCCGAGTACAGACCCAGTGTCCCCAACTGTTCCTCAAGCTCTTCATTCCAGGGATTGTTCTTGTGAACCTCCTCTGGACCCTTTCCAAGGCCAGCACATCCTTCCTTAGATACGGGGCCCAAAACTGCTCGCAATACTCCAAATGGGTTCTGACCAGAGCCTTATACAGCCTCAGAAGTACATCCCGGTCTTGTACTCTGGCCCTCTTGACATGAATGCAAACATTGCATTTGCCTTCCCAACTGCCGACTGAACCTGCACGTTAACCTAAAAAGAATAGTGAACAAGAGCTCCCAAGTCCCTTAGTGCTTCTCATTTCCGAAGCATTTCCCAATTTAGAAAATAGTCTATGCCTAAATTCCTCCTTCCAAAGTGCCTAACCTCACACTTTTGCACGTTGTATTTCATTTGCTACTTCATTGCCCACTCTCCTAGCCTGTCCAAATCCTTCTGCAGCCCCTTGCTTCCTCAATACTACCTGTCCCTCTACAGATCTTTGCCTCATCTGCAAACTTAGCAACATTGCCTTCAGTTCCTTCTTTGAGGTCATTTATGTATATTGTGAAAAGTTGTGGTTCCAGCACCGACCCCTGAGGCACACCACTAGTCACCGGCTGCCATCCTGAAAAAAGGCCCCTTTATCCCCACTCTCTGCCTTCTGCCAGTCAGCCAATCCTCTATCCATGCCAGGATCTTACCCATAACACCATGGGCTCTTAACGTATTTAACAGTCTCCTGTGCAATAACTTGTCAAAGGCCTTCTGGAAATCTAAATAAATCACGTCCACTGGTTCTCCTTTGTCTAACTTCCTTGTTACCTCCTGAAAGAACTCTAACAGATTTGTCAGACATGACCTCCCTTTGACAAAGCCATGCTGACTCAGTTCTTTTTTACCATGCACTTCCAAGTACTTCGCGATCTTATCGTTAATAACAAACTCTAAAATCTTACCAATGACCGAAGTCAGGCTAACCGGCCGATTATTTCCCGTCTTCTGCCTCCCTCCCTTCTTAAACAGTGGTGTTACATTAGCCACTTTCCAATCCTCTGGGACACTTTCTGCCTCCAGTGATTCCTGAAAGATCATCAACAATGAATCTACAATCTCCTCAGCTATCTCTTTTGGGATCCTGGGGTGTAGTCCATCCGGTCCAGGCGACTTATCCACCTTCAGACCTTTCAGTTTCCCCGGAACCTTCTCCTTCGTAATGGCACTCACCTCTGCCCCCTGATTCTCCTGGAGCTCTGGCATCCCACTGGTGTCTTCCACCGTAAAGATTGATGCAAAGTAACTATTCAGTTCTTCTGCCATTTCTTTGTTTCCTATTATTACTTCTCCAGCCATATTTTCCAGTGGTCCAATGTCTATTTTTGCCTCTCTCTTACCTTTTATATCTTGAAAAAAACTCTTCCTATCTTCCTTTATATTACTCGCTAGCTTGCACTCATACTTCATCTTCTCCCGTCTTATTGCATTTTTGTTGCCCTCTGCTCGTTTTAAAGGCTTCCCAATCCTCCAGTTTCCCACTAATCCTTGCCACTTTGTATGCTTTTTCGTTAGCTTTTATGCTGTCCTTGACATCCCTCGTCAGCCATGGATGCCTTGTCCTCCTCTGAGCATGTTTCCTCTTCCTTGGGATGAATTTCTGTTGTCCCCCCATAACCCCCCAAAACTCCTGCCATTGCTGTTCCACTGTCTTCCCTGCTAGGCTCCTTTTCCAATCAACTCTGGCCAGCTCCTTCCTTCATGTCTTTTTAGTTATCCTTATTTAATTGTAATCCCGTTACATCAGATTGCAGCTTCTCCCTCTCAAACTGCAGGGTAAATTCCATCATATTGTGGTCACTGCTCCCTAAGGGTTCCTTCACCTTAAGTTCCCAAATCAAGTCTGCCTCATTACGCATCACCAAATCCAGAATTGCTTATTCCCTAGTAGGCTCTGTCACAAGCTGCTCCAAAAAAAACATCTCTTAGACATTCCACAAATTCCCTTTCTTGGGATCCACTGCCACGTCATTTTCCCAGTCCATCTGCATATTGTAGTCCCCATGATTATTGTGATATTGCCTTTTTTACATGCCTTTTCTATGTCCTGATTTATTTTCTGCCCCACATCCTGAACATCCTGACTACTGCTAGGGGGCCTGTACATAACTCCCATCAGGGTCTTTTTACCTTTGTGATTCAGGTTGGTGCACATCTCTCTTTTGATCACCAAATGGTGCTTCACCTGAGAATTCCAGGTCAGTGCTGTTCTCATTGGCAGCCACCAGATGATGCTGTGCACAGGACACTCGGGTCAGTGTACGTCTGCCTTCCTCCAGATGGAGCTTTCACCTCCCTGTGAGAGCCATACAGCTCTGGAAATGGAGTTTAGCTGTTTTTCCTTGCCTGATTCCTCAGCAAGATTCTGGCACCTCTATCACAAATGCTCCCACTTTATGCCTTCGTACTTCAGCTTTTCCCAGCCCCAGACACACAGTTTGAAGACCACTGATCTTTGGGAAAACTTGCACTTTCACACTCAAGATCTCTTAACTAGATCTGTTGGTGTCCGTGCTCCTTTAACACAGAAAAGTCTTCACAGGTTTGGCGACAATGCTTCTTAAAATCATCCAACACAGAGAGAGAGAAGGAGACTTCTGGGCCCTTGCTTTGCTGGCAGATTAACAGAACTGAACAAAAGATGGCACTCTCCAGAAGACCCACCTTCTTTCCTGAAAGTTTCTGACTGCTTTCACCAACCACAGGCAGCAATGGGAGAAAGTTGAAAATCTTTTATGCACTGATTGGCTGCTTGCCAAGTCTATCAAACGACATCACGGATTCTGCCACAGAACCTAAAGGGGATGTTTTTGGACCAACCCATCTAAAAGGGGAGGTTTTCCCACTGTCCAAAGACTCCAATTTAAACAAATGTGTATCAAAACAGGCAGCAGGAGGGGATTAAAGAGAACACAGGGCAGACAGACAATATCCAACAAGGCCTTGTTCATCGTGAACTTGTAATCACCACACAGGCAGGCAGTTTTATCTGGCTTCAGCACTGGCACTACAGGCATTACCCACTCCATGAATGCACAGGAAGCATGATCGCAAGGCTTTCCAGCTGGCTGAGCTCATCATCCACCTTTGAGACCAGAGCATTGGAAACTGGGCTAGCCCTAGAATAACTCTGTTGGGCTTCAGGATCTACGTAGATTTGGCAACACCATCCGTTATTTTTCCCAGGCCATCCTTGAAAACATCCGGACATTTCCTCATGACCTTGTACTAACCCCAGTCCCTAGCATGAAAAATATGCAGCCAGACCTGAGCCTTTGCAGCCAATCAGGGCCCAACAGACTGGGTCCGGGCCCTTGTCCCGCTAGCTGTGGCAAACGGATAGACTGTTGCCTGCAAGCAACTGGAGTCCGCGTGCCCGCGATGGCCAGTGGTGCTCCCGTATATGTTGCCAAACGCGCCTCAGTGCCCCTCAAATCAAGGCATTGGATTCCTGTCCGGGCTTTCTGGTGCGTCTGCCATCCGATTACTGAGACCCCAGCCCCAGTGTTCATTTCCATTTCACGTCAGTGGTTATTAACCTGGACGGCGACTTTGATGGGGGCTGTTCTTAGTGCGACACAATAATTGTACTATGTTTCAACAATATTCACAGTTGTTGTGTTGTAGATTAGATCGTGTTTTTTAAATTTGTAATCTTGAACAAAATATTACTTAAAAAATAATAATTCTTGATTTGGCGATGCAGTTTAACTGCATCACTCGTCTTCATCGGCCTGTGCCCAGTGTCACGCCCTGGCACTAGGTGGGCATGTCCCCCACCAGGGCAGCATGCTTGTTAACGGCTTGGCACTTGTGGTCCCCATAGTTCCTCTGACCTGAGACCTCCTCCTGGGGATCGGGAGAGACATCTCGCGGGGCTGTAGAGGTCCTCAGCCAATGGGTCTGGCTGCAACGTTGCTCAGGCAGTGGCTGGGTTTCAGAGGTCTAATCTTAGGGGGCTTCGTTCATTTGTATGGGCGGCATTCAACCCTATTCACCTCCGTCTCTCGTAAGTTCATAAGATATCAGAGCAGAATCAATCTATTTGGCCCATAAAGGTTGCTCTGCCTTTCGATCATGTCTGATATGTTCTTCTTCCCCATAACCCCTGATCTCTATATTGATGAACAAATCCCCATATCGATCATGAACACTAAATTTGTGCCTGGGGTGCTGTTATCTCCTGGGCTAGAGACCAAGAGCTGGATGGTGAAATCAGCCAGAATAATTCTTTCTTAGAACATAATAACTAGGAGTAGGAGTAGGCAATCTAGCCTCTCGAGCCTGCGCCATTGTTCAATTAGATCATGGCTGATTTCATCAAAATAGGGTGGTAATAGTTGGGGACTTTAACTTTCCCAACATTAACTGGGACAGCCATAGCACTAGGGGTTTGGATGGAGAGAAATTTGTCGAGTGTATTTAGGAAAAATTCCTCATTCAGTATATGGATGGCCCGACCAGAGAGGGGGTAAAACTTGACCTTCTCTTGGGGAATAAGGAAGGGCAGGTGACGGAAGTGTTAGTGAGGGATCACTTTGGGAACAGTGACCATAATTCCATTAGTTTTAAGATAGCTATGGAGAACGATAGGTCTAGCCCAAAAGTTAAAATGTTAAAGTTGGGGCAAGGCCAATTTCGATGGTATTAGGCGGGAACATTCAAAGGTTGTTTGGGGGAGACTGTTTACAGGCAAGGAGACAGCTGGAAAGTGGGAATCTTACAAAAGGGTGTTAACTAGCATTCAGGGTGAGCACATTCCTCTTAGAGTGAAGGGTAAGGCTGGGATCAAGTGGATCCCTTAAAAAGTATAGGTTTGTCGGAATTGAATCAAGAGAGAAATCAGGAGGCCAAAAAGGGGACATGAAATTGCTTTGGCAGATGAGGCAAGGGAAAATCCAAAGAGCTTTTACAGATACATAAAGGGCCTTTACATAAAGATACATAAAGTTGATAGGACCTCTTAAAGATAAACAAGGTCATCTGTGTGTGGATCCACAAGGGATGGGAGAGGTCCAAAATGAATATTTCTCATCGGTATTTACTGTTGAGAAATGTACGAATGTTCGAGAAATTGGGGAAATAAAAAGTGATGATTTGAGAAGTGTGCATATTACAGAGAAGGAGGTGCTGGAAGTATTAAACCGCATCAAGATAGATAAATCCCCGGGACCTGATTAAATGTATCCCAGGACGTTATGGAAGGCTAGGGGGGAAATTACTGGCCCTCTAGCTGAGATATTTGAATCATCGACAGCCACAGGAGAGGTGCCTGAAGATTGGAGGGTAGAAGGTGTTGCGCCCTTGTTTAAGAAGAGCAATAGGGATAAGCCCAGGAACTACAGACTGGTGAGCCTTACTTCTGTAGTGGGTAAGTTGTTAGAAGGTATTCTGAGGGACAGGATCTACAGGCATTTAGACAGGCAAGGGCTAATTAGGGAAAGTCAGCATGGCTTTGTAAGGGGAAAGTCATGTCTCGCCAATTTGACTGAGTTTTTTGAAGGGGTAACCAAGAAAGTAGATGAGGGCAATGCGGTCGATGTTGTCTACATGGACTTTAGTAAGGCCTTTGACGAAGTACCACATGGTAGGTTGTTGTAAAAGTTAAATCTCACAGAATCCAGGGTGAGGTAGCCAATTGGGTAGAAAGTTGGCTTGGCGACCGAAGCCAAGGGTGGGTGTGGAGGGTGGTTTTTCAAACTGGAGGCCTGTGACCAGCGGTGTGCCTCAGGGATCGGTGCTGGGTCACTATTATTTGTTATATATATATATAAATGATTTGGATGAGAATGTAGGAGGCATGGTTGGTAAGTTTGCAGATGACACCAAGATTCGTGGCATAGTGGATAGTGAAGAAGATTATATAAGATTGCAACAGGATCTTGACCAATTGGGCCAGTGGGGCGATGAATGGCAGATGGAGTTTAATTTGGATAAATGTGAGGTGATGCATTTTGGTAGATCAACTCAGGGCAGGACCTACTCAGTTAATGGCAGGGTGTTGGGGAGAGTTACAGAACAAAGAGATCTAGGGGTACAGGTTCATTGCTCCTTGAAAGTGGAATCGCAGGTGGACAGGGTGGTGAAGAAGGCATTCAGCGTGCTAGGTGTTATTGGTCAGAATATTGAATACAGGAGTTAGGGCATCTTGTTGATGTTGTACAATAAATTAGTAAGACCACACATGGAATACTGTGTTCAGTTCTGGCCACCCTATTATAGGAAGGATATTGTTAATCTAGAAAGAGTGCAGAAAAGATTTACGAGGATGCTACCAGGACTTGATGGTCTGGGTTAGAAGGAGTGGCTGGATAGGCTGGGACTTTTTTCCCTGGACCGTAGGAGGCTTAATAGTGATCTTATAAAGGTCTATAAAATAATGAGGAGCATAGATCTGGTAGACAGTCAAAATCTTTTCCCAAGGGTAGAGGAGTCTAGGAGTAGAGGGCGTAGGTTTTAGGTGGGAGGGGAGAGATACAAAAGAGACCAGAGGGGAAATTGCTTCACACAGAGGGTGATGATCATCTGGAACGAGCTGCCAGAGGCAGTGGGAGAAGCGGGTATGATTTTGTCTTTTAAAAAGCAGTTAGACTGTTAAATTGGCGGGGGGGGGGGGGGGGGGGGGGGGGTATAGAGGGATATGGGCCAAATACAGGCAAGTGGGATTAGCTTAGTGATAGGAACTGGGCGGCATGGACAAGCTGGGCCGAAGGGCCTGTTTCCATGCTGTAAACATCGGTGACTCCATGACTCTATCAAGGCCTCAACTTCACTGTCCTGACTGTTGTCATAACCCTTCAACTCATTATCAATTAACAATCTGTCTAACTCCTTCAATGTACTCACTGTCCCAGCATCCACCGCACTCGGGGGTAGCGAATTCCACAGATTCACAACCCTTTGGGAGAAGTAGTTTCTCCTCAACTCTGTTTTAAATTTGCTGCTTCTTATCCTAAGACCATGAATTCTCGTTCTAGAATGCCCCACAAGAGGAAGCATCCGCTCCACATCTACTTTATCCATACCTTTTATCATCATTTAAACCTCAATTCAATCTCCCCTCATTCTTCTAAACTCCAAAGAGTATTGGCCTGAACTGTTCAATCTCTCTTCATACGACAAACCCCTCAGGCTGGAATCTCTGCACCCCGATGCTGAAATCGTGGCCGGCGGAGCGGCGGAGAATCCATTTTCTCGCAAGGGATCAGGACCGGTTCCCCAATTCTGCAAGCCCCAAAAAGCGACGTACTCCCCGCCTTTTTGGTTCTGCTTTTTAATTTAACTCCTAGTTGTTCATACTCCTTGAGGAAAACCTCTGTCTTTGTTCTACCTCTGTCGTTGGTACCTACGTGGACCATGACAACTGGATCTTTACCCAGATTACTCTGCAGCCCAGATGAGATATCCCAAACCTGAGCACCAGACAGGCAACATAACCTTCGGGACTGTTGATCCTGGCCAGAAAGATCAGTGGCCAGGCCCGTAACTAAACTATCCCCAATTACAACTACATTTCTTTTCTCCAGCCCCCCCCCCCCCCCCCCCCCCCCCCCCGCATCAACTGTTATGGACCAGGGTTTAGAGAACTCCAAAGTATTTCATGGAGATCACCTGACCCATGATTTTTACTAGATTGTAGTATGGGGAGCACACGTCCCACTCTACAGGTGTGGTGCAGCAGAAATCTAAAAGTCATTTTTTAAAGCAAAACTATGTTTATTCTATGGACTCAGTTAACGTTTTTAAAACATACAGTGAATATCTTAGCAACCGTCAATTCCAATACACACCCCAAAGAATGCAACACTGTAAGTAATCCTTAAACTTTCGTTTTAACATCCATAAGACAAAAACAACCTTTTTACAGAAGCACATCAGGTTTAAATTTTCTACTGAGAGCCGTTATCACTCTGAATTCACCAAGTGATCTAGAGATAGTCTTTAGATGGAAGTGAGATCAAAATTATACCTTCTTTGGCTGGCTTCAGCTCCAACACTAAAACAAAACTAAAAAGCAGAGCCAGAGCTCAGTTCCACCCACACTCTGACATCACTGCAGCCACTTGAGCAGACCAACATTTCTTAAAGTGACATTCCCATGACACCTCCCGCCAAGAAAAAATAATAAAGTATCAACTTCAAGATGGTTTCAATTGGGGCAGCACGGTGGCACAGTGGTTAGTATTGCTGCCTCCGGCGCTGAGGACCCGGGTTCTAATCCCGGCCCTGGGTCACTGCCTGTGTGGAGTTTGCACGTTCTCCCCGTGTCTGCGTGGGTTTTGCCCCCACAACCCAAAGATGTGCAGGGTAGGTGGATTGGCCATGCTAAATTGCCCCTTAATTGGAAAATAAAAAAAATAAAAAATTAAAATTAAAATAATTGTGTACTCTAAATTTATTTAAAAAAAAGATGGTTTCAATTTTCACCTTTTCACTATCCTTTAATAAATGCAGACAGTAAATATACTTTTTTGTTTCAAAAAACAACACACGCAAATAGGGTACTAATATAGTGCATTTTTGTTCTTCTTCCTCCAACTGGAATCCTCTCGATTGACAGTCACTTTGAACAAGAAGGTCTCTGCACGATCCATCCATTTCTCTAAGCCTCGGCATGTCTCTTTAAAGTCAGATACTTTAGTTCGATCTGATCACAGAGTTCCTTGTAATTCTCCAACACAGGAGCATTGGTTATCACAGCTATCAGGCAGTCAAATGCCCGAAGAAAGTCCACTGAAATTATCGACGTTTCTTCAGTAAGTCCATCAGTGGAACAGCCATGCTGCAAACATTTGGCACAAATGTTCAATCAAACCCACTCATGCCAAGAAATCACATTATTTCCCTTCGTGTGGAGGGTATTGGAAACTCCTCAATAACTCGTGTTTTCACATCCTGTGTGACCATTCGACCCTGTCCGATTGTATGGCCAAGGAAAATGACTTGGGCATTTCCAAATTCACTTTTGGCTAAGTTTATCACCAAACCCGCCTCCTGAAATCGATCAAATAACTCCATCAGGTGTTTTACATATTCTTTCCATGTCTGGCTGAAAATTACCAGATCGTCGATGTATACCGCACAATTGGGTAATCCTGAAACAACTTTGTTAGTTAACCGTTGAAATGTGGCTGGGGCATTTTTCATGCCAAATGGCATAACTTTGAATTGGTATATACCATCTGGAGTCACAAAAGCTGAAATCTCCGCCCTTTCGGATAAAGGTACCTGCCAGTAACGTTTAAGTAATTCCAGTTTGGAAATAAAAGTTGATTGTCCCACTTTCTCAATGCAATCCTCAAAACGTGGGATAGGATAAGAGTTCTTGTAACTGCATTAACCTTTCTATAGTCCACACACAACCGTTGGGTACCATCCGGTTTTAGTACCATCACGATAAGTGAACTCCATTGGCTGCAACCCACTTCAAATATGCCTGTTTTAAGCATACTCACAATTTCTTTGTTAACCTGTGCCAATTTTAAAGGGTTAAGTCGATAAGGATGTTGTTTGATTGGGTCAGCATTTCCCACATCTACATCATGCATTTTAGCACTTCCCAATTTATCTCCACAAACTTGCATTTGATCTCAATAACTCTTTCAGGTCAGTCCATTTTTCCTCTGGAAGGTAACTCAACAATTTATCCCAATTTTTAAGTCCATCCTCGTTATTCCAATTTAATTTGAGGTATGTCAAATTCACAGTCATCTGGATTTGGTTCATCATTAGGTGCATCCTTAATTGCAAGCAGTATGAATGGAATTCCTTTATCCCAATCCTCTGGACAATCTTGACGATAAGCTTTAATGTCTGATGCCACCTTTCTAACATTCCCTGCGATTCTGGATGGGATGCAGTTTATTGAAATTGTTTTATTCCTCAGCTATCCAGTACTTCTTTGAATAACTTTGAGGTAAAATTTGATCCTTGATCTGTTTGTATTTCTGTGGGTGGTCCATATCTAGTAAAGAATTTAAGTAACTCCGCCACAATATTTTTAGCTATAATATTGCGTACTGGAATGGCCTCTGGAAACCTAGAAGACACAGCCATTATAGTCAAACGATATTGATTCCCACTTTTCATTTTAGGAAGCGGTCCTACGCAATCAATTAAGACCCTTGTAAAAGGTTCCTCATATGCTGGAATGGGTATTACAGGTGCTGGTTTTATCACTGCTTGAGGTTTCCCTATCACTTGACATGTGTGACATGATCGACAAAATTTATGTAGTCCAGGCCAATAAAAATGTTATTGGATTTTAGCTTGAGTTTTCCTCACTCCAAAATGACTCCCCACTGATACCTCGGGCGGGATTCTCCGACCCCACGCAGGGTCGGAGAATTGGCGGGAAGCGGCGTCATTTCCGCTCCCGCAGGTTTCGTAATTCTCCCGCCGGAAAAAAACCGGCGTTGTGCAAATCCCGCCGGCAGCCTGTGAAAACAGCTGGCGCCGGCGGGATTTCATTTTATTTGCACTGACCTGAAATCTCCGGCCCGGATGGGCCGAAGTCCCGCCGACGTGGCCACGGGTCACGTCGGCGCAAATCAGAGTTGATTTAAAACGGCGTCAACCATTGATGATGGTTGACGCCGTTCAGTGTCGGGGGTGGGTTGAGGCATTGGGGGGGGGGGGGGTGGGTTGCGGCCATCGGGGGGTTGCGGCCATCGGGGGAGTGGGTTGCGGCCATCGGGGGAGTGGGTAGCGGCCATCGGGGGGTTGCGTTGCGGCCATCGGGGGAGTGGGTAGCGGCCATCGGGGGAGTGGGTTGCGGCCATCGGGGGGGTGGGTTGCAGCATCGGGGGAGTGGGTAGCGGCCATCGGGGGGTTGCGTTGCGGCCATCGGGGGAGTGGGTAGCGGCCATCGGGGGGGTGGGTAGCGGCCATCGGGGGAGTGGGTAGCGGCCATCGGGGGGGTGGGTAGCGGCCATCGGGGGAGTGGGTAGCGGCCATCGGGGGGGGTGGGTGGCGGCCATCGGGGGAGTGGGTAGCGGCCATCGGGGGAGTGGGTTGCGGCCATCGGGGGAGTGGGTAGCGGCCATCGGGGGAGTGGGTTGCGGCCATCGGGGGGTTGCGTTGCGGCCATCGGGGGAGTGGGTAGCGGCCATCGGGGGGTTGCGTTGCGGCCATCGGGGGAGTGGGTAGCGGCCATCGGGGGAGTGGGTTGCGGCCATCGGGGGGGTTTGGGGGCAGCGGCGGGCAGAGAGGGGGGGGGGCGACGGTGCGTTGGCCCCGGGCATCCGTCGCCCCCCCCCTCTGTACGCCGCTGCCCCCTACCCTAACCACCCCCCCCCTCACCACCCCTACCTCCCTCCAACGCCCCTACCCCCCTCCCCACCACCCCTACCCCCCTCCAACGCCGCCCCCCATCTCTCGCAACGCCGCAACCCCCCCCCCCCTCAACGCAGGGTCCCCCCCCTCAACGCCGGGTCCCCCCCCCCCTCAACGCCGGGTCCCCCCCCCACCTCAACGCCGGGTCCCCCCCCCACCTCAACGCCGGGTCCCCCCCACCCTCAACGCCGCAACCCACACCCCGTCCCCCTCCCTCTGAAGGCCGGTACCCACACCCCCCCTCTCTCCTCCTCCCCCCTTCCTTCCTCCATCCCCCCCTTCCTTCCTCCGTTAGTGGGGGGGGGGGGGGGGCGGCGTTAGTGGGGGGTGGGTGCGGCGTTGGAGTGGGGTAGGGGTGGTGAATGGGGTAGGGGTGGTGAGGGGAGGGGGTTGGGGTAGGGGCAGCGGGGTGCAGAGGGGCGACGGATGCCGGGGCCAACGCACCGTCGCCCCCCTCTGCACGCAACTGCCCCTACCCCAACCCCCTCCCTTCACCACTCCTACCCCCTTCACCACCCCTATCCCCCTCCAACGCCGCACCCCCCTCCAACGCCGCACCCCCACTAACGCCGCACCCCCCCCCCCCACTAACAGAGGAAGGAAGGGGGGGGAGGAGGAGAGAGGGAGGGGAGGAGGAGAGGGGGGGGGAGGAGGAGAGGGCGAGGGGGGGAGGAGGAGAGGGGGGGGGAGGAGGAGAGGGGGGGGGGGGGAGGAGGAGAGGGGGGGGGAGGAGGAGGAA